>NW_026061649.1:42500-45000 GCF_024217435.2 Syngnathus scovelli
GGAGTAGGCGTCTCCGCAACCCACCCTGGTCGAGCAGCCTACATAAGAGTTACGGATTAACTCTATCACACGTCTATCCACGCCCAAGTTTCCCAATACATACAGGACATGATCATGAGAAACCGAGTCGAAGGCCTTCGCAAAGTCAATGAACACGACCGCCAGTGGCACGCCGTCCGACCTCGAGCGCCCCATGATCCGGTGAAGGATCATGAGGTTTTCCGCGCAACCACTCGCGCCGGCGACGAAACCACGCTGCCGGGGGCTAACAGGACAGGCTCGAGTCAGCCTCATCGCTATTATCCGTCCAAACAACCTCAACACGACTGACCCTATAGTCACAGGCCGCCAGCCCGATACAGTACCCAGCTCGGTAGGGTCAGTTGATTTGGGTAACAATCGTGTCTTGCACTCCTTGAAGGCCTGGGGAACAACTCCACGCACCATCCATGTCGTAAACAGCCTCGCCAGATTCCGGCCGTCCGGGTCCCAGTCAAGAAGAGCCTGCTTCCTGATCCCATCTGGTCCCGGCGCCGATCGCTTGCCCAACTTAGCCAGGTTTGACACCACTTCCGGCCCCAGGATTGGGTGATAGAATGGTTCATTATCGGCGGTCAGTCTCACCGCGAAGCCAGGCAGTCCATGAAACGGTCTAACCGTTTCCCATTTCTCCTTAAAATGTTCATACACTGGCTTAATCGGCAATTCACACCTTAGGGGCGTCAGACCATCTAAGATCCGCCGTGCCAGCCCCTTCCTCGCCGCAGAATAGCCGCGTTGTTGATGATAAAACACATTCCTCTTGTGAGCGAGCCGCCTCGCCCACCCTTTCAAAGCCTGTCCTCGACGCCGAGACCCCGCCGACGTTTTTGGCCACACTACCATTCCACCCAGAGCTTTCATGAGATCAGAAGCAGAAGACTCGATCAGTTTAGGCTCCTGACCTGCTTCCCTAACTAAGCCGGCAGTGGCCCGATGCTCCTCATCCCCCGCCTGTAGTACTTCCAAGACTCTATTCTCCACCATGTCTGGAAGCGACGAGGGTAAGGTCCATTTCTGGGGCAACGCCCTGGAGACCGGGGCGCGCCGACGCACACCGGACGCACTGCCTGCCGTACCGCCGCACAGGGAACTCCACTTCCTCTTCACCTGTTCTTTGGTCTTGCCCGTATCCAACACCCGGGCTACAACCGCATATTTCCATCCGTGACTTCCATACTTCTTCATGAGTTTCTTGAGGTTCTTGACCTCCATTTCACTCCATTCATCCTCTCCCATCCTGACTCTCTTGCCATGGCTCCGGTCCTTCGAGGCCCCAAACCACACCTCCGCATGGGCGTGCCGCATATGCTGAGACACTCCAACAGCCGTCCGAAAACGACGCCCACAGTGATCGCAAGCGACCCCTTGGACTCCACCCACCCCGCACACACTCCGGCATTTCGGAACATGACACTGAATGGAATGGCTGTTTTCACTGCGCCTTTCGCACATGCCACACACGTACACGACAGACGTACCCGCATGCCGGGAGGCAAAATGCACACCCAGCCTACGAACACCGTCCACGCGCACCCCACACACAGGGCAGTCCATGGAATCCCGAGGCAGATGCACCAAGACTTGGTCAGGGGGTCTCGACCTCCATACACTCGAAGTAGACGGGCCCTCTCCCGCATCATCATCATCATGCTCATTTTCTCGAACAGGCTGTGGCTCTAACACAGCCACCGTCGCCCCTACTCTCATCACCGAGACGACGGAAGCCACTGACACCACTGAAGAGTTCTCAAGAGCTTCGCCAGCCGGGGTCCACCCGCTCCTTCGGCCGGACTGACTGTGGCTCTGATCCTGCACGTCTGCTAGCACGGACTTCCTGTCCAAGGAGTTTTCGCAGCCATGGCCCGTAGAAGTGACTACAAGCCGGTCGGGGACCCCGAGCAATGCCTCCGGTGGTTGGTCCCCATGGCCCCCGGAGAGGTTGATTCGCCGTCCGTCCACGTGCCCAACCTCAAGCACGTCACGGGGAGGTAGCTCGAGCAGCAACAGCCCCTCTCCGAGCTGCGCCTCTGCCGCTTTTGATAACCCAGAACGGCAATCCTGGGCGGTCTGTTTATTCTCAGACATGCCTACGGCCTCACTACTATGAGAACATTCGAAAGTGCAGAGTCTCTCTATACTATCTGGACTATCTCGGGATCAACCCCGATCAGCAGCCAGCTAGGCCTGTCCGGCCTCGCCCCAATTCTTGTTGTAACCGTCTTCTGACCCACAAAGGAGAGGCCTTCCACAGAGTGTAAGACTCACCCCCCGTAAAGCCAGTCAGCGGCCAACACGCAAGCCTGCCGCACGGATTGTACATGTATAGGACCTTAAGGTCCTGGCCAAGTCCAAAGGATATCAACAGGGAGATACGTGGCCTGCAACACACTTGTGCCACCGCTCAGCCAGACGGCTTCGCTCGCATCTCGGAAAGGATTTGAGAAACATGTTTTGCAGA
>NW_026061649.1:55000-70000 GCF_024217435.2 Syngnathus scovelli
GCCGTCCGCGGATTCTGCCAATGCCTGTAGGACTTTGAATATTTCACAGCCGTGCTGTGGCACTTAGAAAATTTTTCAGAGATGTGGCACTTAGAAAGTTTTTCAGAGATGTGGCACTTAGAAAGTTTTTCAGAGATGTGGCACTTAGAAAGTTTTTGAGAGATGTGGCACTTTGAAAATTTTTGAGAGATGTGGCACTTTGAAAATTTTTGAGAAATGTGGCACTTTGAAAATTTTTGAGAAATGTGGCACTTAGAAAATTTTCTCTCTCTCTCTGGAAGTGCCGTGCCTTCTTCAGTTCTGCTATCCGAGCAGGGGACGCTTGCTGGCGGCCGTTACCAGCGCTCGGACCAGGCCCAATTGATTTGCATGGAAAACAATTGCGTCCCCCATGCTCGTTCTGACTATATTTTGCGAAAGGGGGGTAAAGTGATGAGTACACTAAGTGGGGGGACCAACCCATGTACTCTAGAAAAAGTACATGGGTTGACAAAAGACCAGTTCGTACTGCACCCCTGGTACCCAAACCCCTGGTACCTTTAGGCACTTCGAAAAATTTCGCCCAAATTTGGAGGTCGCTCCAGGGGAAGAGGCCGAATTTTCGCCTATTACGGCCGACCGCGGGAACCAGCCGAGGCGGACGCTTTTCGGCGCAAGAGCCGTTGGCACTTAGAAAATATTCGCTAAACTTCAAAGGACCTCCAGGGGAAGAGGCCGAATTGTCACTTTTTCTGGCCGACATCGGGAACCAGCCGAGTCGGACTCTTTACGGCGGAGCAGCCGTTGGCACTTAGAAAATATTCGCCAAACTCGGCCGGACTTCCAGGGGAAGAGGCCGAATTGTCACTTGTTCTGCCCGACATCGGGAACCAGCCGAGTCGGACACTTTAAGGCGGAGCAGCCGTTGGCACTTAGAAAATATTCGCCAAACTTGAACGGACCTCCAGGGGAAGAGGCCGAATTTTCACCTGTTCTGGCCGACATCGGGAACCAGCCGAGTCGGACGCTTTTCGGCGCAAGAGCCGTTGGAACTTAGAAAATATTCGCTAAACTTCAAAGGACCTCCAGGGGAAGAGGCCGAATTGTCACTTGTTCTGGCCGACATCGGGAACCAGCCGAGTCGGACTCTTTACGGCGGAGCAGCCGTTGGCACTTAGAAAATATTCGCCAAACTCGGCCGGACTTCCAGGGGAAGAGGCCGAATTGTCACTTGTTCTGCCCGACATCGGGAACCAGCCGAGTCGGACACTTTAAGGCGGAGCAGCCGTTGGCACTTAGAAAATATTCGCCAAACTTGAACGGACCTCCAGGGGAAGAGGCCGAATTTTCACCTGTTCTGGCCGACATCGGGAACCAGCCGAGTCGGACGCTTTAAGGCGGAGCAGCCGTTGGCACTTAGAAAATATTCGTTAAACTTGAAAGGACCTCCAGGGGAAGAGGCCGAATTGTCACTTGTTCTGGCCGACATCGGGAACCAGCCGAGTCGGACGCTTTAAGGCGGAGCAGCCGTCGGCACTTAGAAAATATTCGTTAAACTTGAAAAGACCTCCAGGGGAAGAGGCCAAATTGTCACTTGTTCTGGCCGACATCGGGAACCAGACGAGTCGGGCCCTTTAAGGCTGAGCAGCCCTTGGCACTTAGGAAGTATTTGCCTTAACTCGGCCGGACTTCCAGGGGAAGAGGCCGGATTTTCACTTGTTCTGGCCGACATCGGGAACCAGCCGAGTCGGACGCTTTAAGGCGGAGCAGCCGTTGGCACTTAGAAAATATTCCCCAAACTTGAACGGACCTCCAGGGGAAGAGGCCGAATTTTCACTTGTTCTGGCCGACATCGGGAACCAGCCGAGTCGGACTCTTTACGGCGGAACAGCCGTTGGCACTTAGAAAATATTCGTTAAACTTCAACTGACCTCCAGGGGAAGAGGCCGAATTTCCACTTGTTCTGGCCGACATCGGGAACCAGCCGAGTCGGACGCTTTACGGCGGAGCAGCCGTTGGCACTTAGAAAATATTCGTTAAACTTCAACTGACCTCCAGGGGAAGAGGCCGAATTTTCACTTGTTCTGGCCGACATCGGGAACCAGCCGAGTCGGACGCTTTACGGCGGAGCAGCCGTTGGCACTTAGAAAATATTCGTTAAACTTCAACTGACCTCCAGGGGAAGAGGCCGATTTTTCACTTGTTCTGGCCGACATCGGGAACCAGCCGAGTCGGACTCTTTACGGCGGAACAGCCGTTGGCACTTTGAAAATATTTGCCTTAACTCGGCCGGACTTCCAGGGGAAGAGGCCGATTTTTCACTTGTTCTGGCCGACATCGGGAACCAGCCGAGTGGGACCCTTTAAGGCTGAGCAGCCGTTGGCACTTAGGAAATATTTGCCTTAACTCGGCCGGACTTCCAGGGGAAGAGGCCGATTTTTCACTTGTTCTGGCCAACATCGGGAACCAGCCGAGTCGGACACTTAAAGGCTGAGCAGCCGTTGGCACTTAGGAAATATTTGCCTTAACTCGGCCGGACTTCCAGGGGAAGAGGCCGGATTTTCACTTGTTCTGGCCAACATCGGGAACCAGCCGAGTCGGACACTTTAAGGCTGAGCAGCCGTTGGCACTTAGGAAATATTTGCCTTAACTCGGCCGGACTTCCAGGGGAAGAGGCCGGATTTTCACTTGTTCTGGCCGACATCGGGAACCAGCCGAGTCGGACACTTTAAGGCTGAGCAGCCGTTGGCACTTAGGAAATATTTGCCTTAACTCGGCCGGACCTCCAGGGGAAGAGGCCAAATTTTCACTTGTTCTGGCCGACCGGGTGAACCGGCCGAGTCGGACACTTTACGGCGGAGCAGCCGTTGGCACTTAGGAAATATTCGCCAAAATGTTCCGGACCTCCAGGGGAAGAGGCCAAATTTTCACTTGTTCTGGCCGACCGGGTGAACCGGCCGAGGCGGACACTTTACGGCGGAGCAGCCGTTGGCACTTAGGAAATATTCGCCAAAATGTTCCGGACCTCCAGGGGAAGAGGCCGAATTTTCACTTGTTCTGGCCGACCGGGGGAACCAGCCGAGGCGGACACTTTACGGCGGAGCAGCCGTTGGCACTTAGGAAATATTCGCCAAAATGTTCCGGACCTCCAGGGGAAGAGGCCGAATTTTCGCTCGTTCGGGCCGACCGGGGGAACCAGCCGAGGCGGACACTTTACGGCGGTTGAGCCGTTGGCACTTAGAAATTATTCAGACTTCCATCAAACACACATCGGCCTTTTGCCGTCACTGCCCGGGATGGGCACCGTGGTAGCTCGGACAGTTCGCGTGACAGCTTCCGCTGGCACTTAGACAATTTTTAAAATGAAAATAAACAGTTCTGCACATACGTGCCGACTATATTTTGCGAAATGGGGGTAAAGTGATGAGTACACTAAGTGGGGGGACCAAGTACATAAAGCCCACCCCTGGTACCTCAGAGAGGCCGAATTGACACATTTTGTGTCCGACCGCGGGAACCAGCCGAGGCGGACGCTTTTCGGCGCAAGAGCCGTTGGCACTTAGAAAATATTCGTTAATCTTGAACGGACCTCCAGGGGAAGAGGCCGAATTTTCACTTGTTCTGGCCGACATCGGGAACCAGCCGAGGCGGACGCTTTTCGGCGCAAGAGCCGTTGGCACTTAGAAAATATTCGTTAATCGTGAACGGACCTCCAGGGGAAGAGGCCGAATTTTCACTTGTTCTGGCCGACATCGGGAACCAGCCGAGGCGGACGCTTTTCGGCGCAAGAGCCGTTGGCACTTAGAAAATATTCGTTAATCTTGAACGGACCTCCAGGGGAAGAGGCCGAATTTTCACTTGTTCTGGCCGACATCGGGAACCAGCCGAAGCGGACGCTTTACGGCGGAGCAGCCGTTGGCACTTAGAAAATATTCGTTAATCTTGAACGGACCTCCAGGGGAAGAGGCCGAATTTTCACTTGTTCTGGCCGACATCGGGAACCAGCCGAGTCGGACGCTTTTCGGCGCAAGAGCCGTTGGCACTTAGAAAATATTCGTTAATCTTGAACGGACCTCCAGGGGAAGAGGCCGAATTTTCACTTGTTCTGGCCGACATCGGGAACCAGCCGAGTCGGACTCTTTACGGCGGAACAGCCGTTGGCACTTAGGAAATATTCGCCGAACTCGGCCGGACTTCCAGGGGAAGAGGCCGAATTTTCACTTGTTCTGGCCGACATCGGGAACCAGCCGAGTCGGACTCTTTACGGCGGAGCAGCCGTTGGCACTTAGGAAATATTTGCCAAAATGTTCCGGACCTCCAGGGGAAGAGGCCGAATATTCACTTGTTCTGGCCGACATCGGGAACCAGCCGAGTCGGACACTTTACGGCGGAGCAGCCGTTGGCACTTAGGAAATATTCGCCAAACTTGGCCGGACTTCCAGGGGAAGAGGCCGAATGTCCACTTGTTCTGGCCGACATCGGGAACCAGCCGAGTCGGACGCTTTACGGCGGAGCAGCCGTTGGCACTTAGGAAATATTTGCCTTAACTCGGCCGGACTTCCAGGGGAAGAGGCCGAATTTTCACTTGTTCTGGCCGATATCGGGAACCAGCCGAGTCGGACTCTTTACGGCGGAACAGCCGTTGGCACTTAGGAAATATTCGCCTTAAGTCGGCCGGACTTCCAGGGGAAGAGGCCGATTTTTCACTTGTTCTGGCCGACCGGGGGAACCAGCCGAGTCGGACACTTTACGGCGGAGCAGCCGTTGGCACTTAGGAAATATTCGCCAAAATGTTCCGGACCTCCAGGGGAAGAGGCCAAATTTTCACTTGTTCTGGCCGACCGGGTGAACCGGCCGAGGCGGACACTTTACGGCGGAGCAGCCGTTGGCACTTAGGAAATATTCGCCAAAATGTTCCGGACCTCCAGGGGAAGAGGCCGAATTTTCACTTGTTCTGGCCGACCGGGGGAACCAGCCGAGGCGGACACTTTACGGCGGAGCAGCCGTTGGCACTTAGGAAATATTCGCCAAAATGTTCCGGACCTCCAGGGAAAGAGGCCGAATTTTCACTCGTTCTGGCCGACCGGGGGAACCGGCCGAGGCGGACACTTTACGGCGGTTGAGCCGTTGGCACTTAGAAATTATTCAGACTTCCATAAACACACATCGGCCTTTTGCCGTCACTGCCCGGGATGGGCACCGTGGTAGCTCGGACAGTTCGTTTGACAGCTTCCGCTGGCACTTAGACAATTTTTAAAATGAAAATAAACAGTTCTGCACATACGTGCCGACTATATTTTGCGAAAGGGGGGTAAAGTGATGAGTACACTAAGTGGGGGGACCAAGTACATAAAGCCTACCCCTGGTACCTCAGAGAGGCCGAATTGACACATTTTGTGTCCGACCGCGGGAACCAGCCGAGGCGGACGCTTTTCGGCGCAAGAGCCGTTGGCACTTAGAAAATATTCGCTAAACTTCAAAGGACCTCCAGGGGAAGAGGCCGAATTGTCACTTTTTCTGGCCGACATCGGGAACCAGCCGAGTCGGACACCTTACGGCGGAAGAGCCGATGGCACTTAGAAAATATTCGTTAAACTTCAACTGACCTCCAGGGGAAGAGGCCGATTTTTCACTTGTTCTGGCCGACATCGGGAACCAGCCGAGTCGGACGCTTTTCGGCGCAAGAGCCGTTGGCACTTAGAAAATATTCGTTAATCTTGAACGGACCTCCAGGGGAAGAGGCCGAATTTCCACTTATTCTGGCCGACATCGGGAACCAGCCGAGTCGGACGCTTTACGGCGGAGCAGCCGTTGGCACTTAGAAAATATTCGTTAATCTTGAACGGACCTCCAGGGGAAGAGGCCGAATTTTCACTTGTTCTGGCCGACATCGGGAACCAGCCGAGTCGGACGCTTTACGGCGGAGCAGCCGTTGGCACTTTGAAAATATTCGTTAAACTTCAACTGACCTCCAGGGGAAGAGGCCGAATTTCCACTTGTTCTGGCCGACATCGGGAACCAGCCGAGTCGGACGCTTTACGGCGGAAGAGCCGATGGCACTTAGAAAATATTCGTTAAACTTGACAGGACCTCCAGGGGAAGAGGCCGAATTTTCGCTCGTTCAGGCCGACCGGAGGAACCGGCCGAGTCGGACACCTTACGGCGGAAGAGCCGATGGCACTTAGAAAATATTCGCCAAAATGTTCCGGACCTCCAGGGGAAGAGGCCGAATTTTCACTTGTTCAGGCCGACCGGAGGAACCGGCCGAGTCGGACACCTTACGGCGGAAGAGCCGATGGCACTTAGAAAATATTCGTTAAACTTGACAGGACCTCCAGGGGAAGAGGCCGAATTTTCGCTCGTTCGGGCCGACCGGAGGAACCGGCCGAGTCGGACACCTTACGGCGGAAGAGCCGATGGCACTTAGAAAATATTCGCCAAAATGTTCCGGACCTCCAGGGGAAGAGGCCGAATTTTCGCTCGTTCGGGCCGACCGGAGGAACCAGCCGGGTCGGACACGTTACGGCGCAACAGCCGTTGGCACTTTGAAAATATTCGCCAAAATGTTCCGGACCTCCAGGGGAAGAGGCCGTATTTTCGCTCGTTCGGGCCGACCGGAGGAACCGGCCGGGTCGGACACGTTACGGCGCAACAGCCGTTAGCACTTAGAAATTATTCGTTAAACTTGAACGGACCTCCAGGGTTAAGAGGCCGAATTTTCGCTCGTTCGGGCCGACCGGAGGAACCAGCCGGGTCGGACACTTTACGGCCCAACAGCCGTTGGCACTTTGAAAATATTCGCCAAAGTCGTCCGGACCTCCAGGGGAAGAGGCCGAATTTTCGCTCGTTCGGGCCGACCGGAGGAACCAGCCGGGTCGGACACTTTACGGCGGAACGGCCGTTGGCACTTTGAAAATATTCGCCAAAATGTTCCGGACCTCCAGGGGAAGAGGCCGAATTTTCGCTCGTTCGGGCCGACCGGAGGAACCGGCCGGGTCGGACACGTTACGGCGCAACAGCCGTTGGCACTTTGAAAATATTCGCCAAAATGTTCCGGACCTCCAGGGGAAGAGGCCGAATTTTCGCTCGTTCGGGCCGACCGGAGGAACCAGCCGGGTCGGACACTTTACGGCCCAACAGCCGTTGGCACTTTGAAAATATTCGCCAAAGTCGTCCGGACCTCCAGGGGAAGAGGCCGAATTTTCGCTCGTTCAGGCCGACCGGAGGAACCAGCCGGGTCGGACACGTTACGGCGCAACAGCCGTTCGCACTTAGAAAATATTCGCCAAAGTCGTCCGGACCTCCAGGGGAAGAGGCCGAATTTTCGCTCGTTCGGGCCGACCGGAGGAACCAGCCGGGTCGGACACGTTACGGCGGAACAGCCGTTGGCACTTTGAAAATATTCGCCAAATGTTCCGGACCTCCAGGGGAAGAGGCCGAATTTTCGCTCGTTCGGGCCGACCGGGAGAACCAGCCGAGGCGGACACTTTACGGCGGTTGAGCCGTTGGCACTTAGAAATTATTCAGACTTCCATCAAACACACATCGGCCTTTTGCCGTCACTGCCCGGGATGGGCACCGTGGTAGCTCGGACAGTTCGTGTGACAGCTTCCGCTGGCACTTAGAAAATTTTTAAAATGAAAATAAACAGTTCTGCACATACGTGCCGACTATATTTTGCGAAAGGGGGGTAAAGTGATGAGTACACTAACTGGGGGGACCAAGTACATAAAGCCTACCCCTGGTACCTCAGAGAGGCCGAATTTTCGAATTCTGAGGCCGAGCTGGGGAACCAGACGAGGCGGACACTTTTCCGAGCGAGAGCCGATGGCACTTAGAAAATTTTCGGCTAAGTCGGCAGGACTTCCAGAGCGAGAGGCCGAATATTCGTCATCTGTGGCCGACCGGGGAACCAGCGAAGGCGGATAGGCGGTCACGGAGGTCCCGCCGGCTGGTCCGCGGGCCAATTTGGGTCCCGTAATTTAGCGGTCGCGGTCCGGAATCCACGCCGAGCGGGGAACCAGCGGAGGCGGATAGGCGGTCACGGAGGTCCCGCCGGCTGGTCCGCGGGCCAATCGGGGTCCCGTAAGTTAGCGGTCGCGGCCCGGAATTCGCGCCGGCCGGGGAACCAGCGCAGGCGGATAGGCGGTCACGGAGGTCCCGCCGGCTGGTCCGCGGGCCAATCGGGGTCCCGTAAGTTAGCGGTCGCGGCCCGGAATTCGCGCCGGCCGGGGAACCAGCGCAGGCGGATAGGCGGTCACGGAGGTCCCGCCGGCTGGTCCGCGGGCCAATCGGGGTCCCGTAAGTTAGCGGTCGCGGCCCGGAATTCGCGCCGGCCGGGGAACCAGCGCAGGCGGATAGGCGGTCACGGAGGTCCCGCCGGCTGGTCCGCGGGCCAATCGGGGTCCCGTAAGTTAGCGGTCGCGGCCCGGAATCCGCGCCGGCCCGCAGCCACCGCCAGGCGGATAGGCTGTCACGGAGGTCCCGCCGGCCGGTCCGCGGGGGGAACTGCGCCCTCTGGCGGACACGCCATTGTAAATGAATGGGGTTTGGCACTTAGTGCATTTTTCGCCGAAGCCGACGAGCGCTCCGGGCGAGGAGGCCGGATTCTCGCCATCCGTGGCCGGCCGGGGAACCGGCCAAGGCGGATAGGCGGTCACGGGGGTCCCGCCGGCTGGTCCGCGGGCCAATTGGGGTCCCGTAAGTTAGCGGTCGCGGCCCGGAATCCGCGCCGGCCAGCAGCCACCGGGAGGCGGATAGGCTGTCACGGAGGTCCCGCCGGCTGGTCCGCGGGCCATTTAGGGTCCCGCGAGTGAGCGGTCGCGGTCCGGAATCCAGGCCGGCCAGGAGGCACCGCCAGGCGGATAGGCGGTCACGGAGGTCCCGCCAGCTGGTCCGCGGGCCATTTATGGTCCCGTAAGTTAGCGGTCGCGGCCCGGAATGCACGCCGGCCAGGAGGCACCGCCAGGCGGGTAGGCTGTCACGGAGGTCCCGCCGGCCGGTCCGCGGGCCAATTACCTCCAGCCGAGCGGATATGAACTTTATTAGCACCTTCTACGAGATGGCGGAGCCTTATTCGACAACCAGCACCTCGGCTTAGCATTTTCCACGGCCCGCTGATCTTCCAGAAGACGTCCAGCCGGTTTCCTCCTCACATTTTAAGCCGGCCGAGGCTTCCGGCACCCCGGCTAAGCTTTCTCCACGGCCCGCTGAGCTTCCAGGGGACCTCCGGCCGGTTCTCCCGGTGCCTCGCGCCTCGCTTTGTGAGCCGGCCGAGGCTTCCAGCACCTCGGCTGAGCGTTTCCCACGGCCCGCTGAGCTTCCAGGGGACCTCCAGCCGGTTCTCCCGGTGCCTCGCGCCTCGCTTTGTGAGCCGGCCGAGGCTTCCAGCACCTCGGCTGAGCGTTTCCCACGGCCCGCTGAGCTTCCAGGGTACCTCCAGCCGGTTCTCCCGGTGCCTCGCGCCTCGCTTTGAGAGCCGGCCGAGGCTTCCAGCACCTCGGCTGAGCGTTTTCGGCGGCCCGTTGCTCTCCCGGAGGTCGCAACGGGGAGTTACCTCCCTCTCGCGGACACGGCGAGTAAATACACCGCCTCTCGCACTTGGCGCACACTCACTCGCATTGCTACGCCTCCCGTGGCACTTTAAGCGGCCGAACGGCGGGAGTAACTACGACTCTCTTAAGGTAGGCTCACTTGACTATTTATTCATGTATTTATTTATTTTTGACGGTTCGCGGAGGCGATGACGCTCCGCGCGGGTAAACGGCGGGAGTAACTGTGACTCTCTTAAGGTAGGCTCACTTGACATCTATTTATTTATGTATTTATTTATTTTTGACGGTTCGCGGAGGCGATGACGCTCCGCGCGGGTAAACGGCGGGAGTAACTGTGACTCTCTTAAGGTAGGCTCACTTGACATCTATTTATTTATGTATTTATTTATTTTTGACGGTTCGCGGAGGCGATGACGCTCCGCGCGGGTAAACGGCGGGAGTAACTGTGACTCTCTTAAGGTAGGCTCACTTGACATCTATTTATTTATGTATTTATTTATTTTTGACGGTTCGCGGAGGCGATGACGCTCCGCGCGGGTAAACGGCGGGAGTAACTGTGACTCTCTTAAGGTAGGCTCACTTGACATCTATTTATTTATGTATTTATTTATTTTTGACGGTTCGCGGAGGCGATGACGCTCCGCGCGGGTAAACGGCGGGAGTAACTGTGACTCTCTTAAGGTAGGCTCACTTGACATCTATTTATTTATGTATTTATTTATTTTTGACGGTTCGCGGAGGCGATGACGCTCCGCGCGGGTAAACGGCGGGAGTAACTGTGACTCTCTTAAGGTAGGCTCACTTGACATCTATTTATTTATGTATTTATTTATTTTTGACGGTTCGCGGAGGCGATGACGCTCCGCGCGGGTAAACGGCGGGAGTAACTGTGACTCTCTTAAGGTAGGCTCACTTGACATCTATTTATTTATGTATTTATTTATTTTTGACGGTTCGCGGAGGCGATGACGCTCCGCGCGGGTAAACGGCGGGAGTAACTGTGACTCTCTTAAGGTAGGCTCACTTGACATCTATTTATTTATGTATTTATTTATTTTTGACGGTTCGCGGAGGCGATGACGCTCCGCGCGGGTAAACGGCGGGAGTAACTGTGACTCTCTTAAGGTAGGCTCACTTGACATTTATTTATTTATGAATTTATTTATTTTTGACGGTTCGCGGAGGCGATGACGCTCCGCGCGGGTAAACGGCGGGAGTAACTGTGACTCTCTTAAGGTAGGCTCACTTGACATTTATTTATTTATGAATTTATTTATTTTTGACGGTTCGCGGAGGCGATGACGCTCCGCGCGGGTAAACGGCGGGAGTAACTGTGACTCTCTTAAGGTAGGCTCACTTGACATTTATTTTGGCGGTTCGCGGAGGCGCCGGGAGGCCGTCCGCGCGCGCGCAGAGCGGCCGAATAACGCTCCGCCGGCCCCGGGTGATTACCGAGAGGCTCCCCGGCCTCGCGGAGCTCCGACGCTCCTCCGCGGGACCTCCGGCGGCCGGCGCGCTCGCGCACCACCCCCCGGTGCTCCGGCGGCCCCGGGTGACGACTAAGAGGCTCCCCGGCCGGCCTCGCGGAGCTCCGGCGCTCCTCCGCGGGACTTCCAGCGGCCGGCGCGCTCACGCACCACCCCCCGGCACCACCCGGGAGGCCGTGCTCGCGCGCCAAGTGGCCGAAAATAGCTCCAAGCCCAGCGGATCGGCTGCTTGGAAGCACCGCGCCGTCCGGCTCCACCTGGTACCTCGCACGGCTCTCATCTCCCCCCCGCACGGACTTCCGAGCGCTCGGGGAGACGCTCGGAAGCTGCCGGTGCCGCCGCGGCGGGGAATTGCCTCCCTCTGGCGGACGCGGCGAGTAAAAACACCACCTCTCGCACTTTGCGCACACTTACTTGCGTGGGTCCGCTTCCGATGACACTTTGAGCGGCCAAACGGCGGGAGTAACTACGACTCTCTTAAGGTAGGCTCACTTGACATTTATTTATGTATTTATTTATTTTTGACGGTTCGCGGAGGCGATGACGCTCCGCGCGGGTAAACGGCGGGAGTAACTGTGACTCTCTTAAGGTAGCCTGACTCGACGTCTTTTTCAACGGTGGCTGGAGGACCCGGGCGGTTCTCGGGGGTGCGTCGCTCCTCACTTTTGACGCCCGAGGAGGCTCCCGGCACCTCGGCTACGCGTTTTCGGCGGCCCGCTGAGCTTCCAGAAGACCTCCAGCCGGTTCTCCCGGTGCTTTCCTCCTCACGTTTTAAGCCGGCCGAGGCTCCCGGCACCCCGGCCAAGCGTTTCCCACGGCCCGCTGAGCTTCCAGGGGACCTCCGGCCGGTTCTCCGCGCGCTTTCCTCCTCACTTTTAAGCCGGCCGAGGCTTCCGGCACCCCGGCCAAGCGTTTCCCACGTCCCGCTGAGCTTCCAGGGGACCTCCGGCCGGTTCTCCGCGCGCTTTCCTCCTCACATTTTAAGCCGGCCGAGGCTCCAGGCACCCCGGCTAAGCTTTCTCCACGGCCCGCTGAGCTTCCAGGGGACCTCCGGCCGGTTCTCCGCGCGCTTTCCTCCTCACTTTTAAGCCGGCCGAGGCTTCCGGCACCCCGGCCAAGCCTTTCCCACGGCCCGCTGAGCTTCCAGGGGACATCCAGCCGGTTCTCCGCGCGCCCCCCTCCTAACTCGACGCCCGAGGAGGCTCCAGGCACCCCGGCCGAGCCTTTTCGGCGGCCCGCTGATCTCCCGGAGGTCGCAACGGGGAATTGCCTCCCTCTCGCGGACACGGCGCGTAAATGCACCGCCTCTCGCACTTTGCGCACACTCACTCGCATCGCTACGCCTCCCGTGGCACTTTAAGCGACCGGGACCACCGCGAGCGCGGGCGATGACTAAGAGGCTCCCCGGCCGGCCTCGCGGAGCTCCGACGCTCCCCCGCGGGACTTCCGGCGGCCGGCCGGAGCCTCGGCACGGCTGCCGCACTCCCTAATAACACCCCGCGGACCCCCGCGAGCCGAACGCTCGCTGCCGCGGGCGACCCGTGCCAAGGCGGACGCGTGACGGCGCGGGAGCCCTCGGCACTATATCACGGTCACGTATGTAGTCAAATCGTGTAAAATCACCGTTAGTTTATTCATAATATAGGTAATAATTAAATAAATATTAACATCGCGTATATCATTAATAAACACATGTATGTATTTATTTAATAATTAAATAAATATTAACATCGCGTATAATCATGCGCAATACTTCGTGGCCGACCGGGGAACCGGCGAAGGCGGACGCATCGCGGCGCGAGAGCCGTTGGCACTTTGGAAAAATAAATAAATAAATAAATAAATAAATAAATAATAATTCGCCGACCGGGCTCCGGGGGGAGAGGCCGATTTTTGGCCGTTCGTGGCCGACCGGGGAACCGGCGAAGGCGGACGCATCGCGGCGCGAGAGCCGTTGGCACTTTGGAAAAATAAATAAATAAATAAATAAATAAATAAATAATTCGCCGACCGGGCTCCGGGGCAAGAGGCCGAATTTTCGCTCGTTCGGGCCGACCGGGGAACCGGCGAAGGCGGACGCAGCGCGGCGCGAGAGCCGTTGGCACTTTGAAAAAAAAAAAAAAAAAAAAATTCGCCCACCGGGCTCCGGGGGAAGAGGCCGGCTTTTCGCCGTTCGCGGCCGACCGGGGAACCGGCGAAAGCGGACGCGCTCTCTAACGAGCCCCGCCGGCCGGAGGAAGTGCGCCCTCTGGCGGACACGCCGTTGTAAATGAATGGGGTTTGGCACTTAGTGCATTTTTCGCCCAAGTCGAAGCGCGCTCCGGGCGAGGAGGCCGGATTCTCGCCACCCGTGGCCGGCCGGGGAACCGGCCAAGGCGGACGCGCTCTCTAACGAGCCCCGCCGGCCGGAGGAAGTGCGCCCTCTGGCGGACACGCCGTTGTAAATGAATGGGGTTTGGCACTTGGTGCATTTTTCGCCCAAGTCGAAGCGCGCTCCGGGCGAGGAGGCCGGATTCTCGCCACCCGTGGCCGGCCGGGGAACCGGCGAAGGCGGATAGGCTTTCACGGAGGATCCGCCGGCTGGTCCGCGGGCCGATTAGGGTCCCGCGAGTGAGCGGTGGCGGTCCGGAATCCAGGCCGGCCAGGAGGCACCGCCAGGCGGATAGGCTTTCACGGAGGTCCCGCCGGCTGGTCCGCGGGCCGATTAGGGTCCCGCGAGTGAGCGGTGGCGGTCCGGAATCCAGGCCGGCCCGGAGCCACCGCCAGGCGGATAGGCTTTCACGGAGGAGCCGCCGGCTGGTCCGCGGGCCGTTTAGGGTCCCGCGAGTGAGCGGTCGCGGTCCGGAATCCAGGCCGGCCAGGAGGCACCGCCAGGCGGATAGGCTTTCACGGAGGACCCGCCGGCTGGTCCGCGGGCCGTTTAGGCTCCCGTAAGTTAGCGGTCGCGGTCCGGAATACAGGCCGTCCAGGAGGCACTGCCAGGCGGATACACTCTCTAACGAGCCCCGCCGGCTGGTCCGCCGGGGGAAGTGCGCCCTCTGGCGGACACGCCGTTGTAAATGAATGGGGTTTGGCAACGCAGGCTGACGGGCGGCCGCTTCCACGGGCCGGTACTACTCTACGGAGGCGCTAGCCGCCTCCGGTGGGGGCCGTGTGATCTCGCTGGATGCCCGAGGACCTTCCGCGAGGCCCGGCCGCAGCTTTTACGCGCGCCCGGTCCTATTACCTGGTGGAAGCTGGAGGCCGGGGCTCCGCAGCTCGCCGCCCGGGGACCTTCCGCGAGGCCCGGCCGCAGCTTTTACGCACCACCGCTGCTATTCTCTGGCTCCGGCTTCGTCCCGGAGGGTGCTTGGGGAACGGCGGCGCACACCGCGAACGGCCGGTGGCGGTCGGCTGGTGGCGGTCGGCTGGTGGCTGTCGGCTGGTGGCGGTCGGGGGTGGCGCTTGGGGATGGCGCTTGGGGATGGTGGCTGTCGGCTGGTGGCGGTCGGCTGGTGGCGGTCGGCTGGTGGCGGTCGGCTGGTGGCGGTCGGGGGTGGCGCTTGGGGATGGCGCTTGGGGATGGTGGCTGTCGGCTGGTGGCGGTCGGCTGGTGGCGGTCGGGGGGTGGCGGTCGGGGATGGCGCTTGGGGATGGTGGCTGTCGCCTTGTGGCGGTCGGCTGGTGGCGGTCGCCTTGTGGCGGTCGCCTTGTGGCGGTCGGGGATGGCGCTTGGGGATGGTGGCTGTCGCCTTGTGGCGGTCGGCTGGTGGCGGTCGCCTTGTGGCGGTCGCCTTGTGGCGGTCGGGGATGGCGCTTGGGGATGGTGGCTGTCGCCTTGTGGCGGTCGGCTGGTGGCGGTCGCCTTGTGGCGGTCGCCTTGTGGCGGTCGGGGATGGCGCTTGGGGATGGTGGCTGTCGCCTTGTGGCGGTCGGCTGGTGGCGGTCGGCTGGTGGCGGTCGGGGGGTGGCGGTCGGGGATGGCGCTTGGGGATGGTGGC
>NW_026061649.1:82500-100000 GCF_024217435.2 Syngnathus scovelli
TGACGGGCCGTTCGCAGATTTTTGCCCGGCCTGTGTTTAAGGAGGCGGCCGGTACCTCCCTCCTTGGATGACCAACAACCCTTGACGGGCCATTCACAGATTTTTGCCCGGCCTGTGTTTAAGGAGGCGGCCGGTACCTCCCTCCTTGGATGACCTTCTACCCTTGACGGGCCATTCGCAGATTTTTGCCCGGCCTGTGTTTAAGGAGGCGGCCGGTACCTCCCTCCTTGGATGACCTTCTACCCTTGACGGGCCATTCGCAGATTTTTGCCCGGCCTGTGTTTAAGGAGGCGGCCGGTACCTCCCTCCTTGGATGACCCACTACCCTTGACGGGCCCATTCGCAGATTTTTGCCCGGCCTGTGTTTAGGGAGGCGACCGGTCCTCCGTAGCTTGATCGGATTTCCCTTCCGGCCTGTGTTTAAGGAGGCGGCCGGTCCTCCGTAGCTTGATCGGATTTCCCTTCCAGCCTGTGTTTAAGGAGGCGGCTGGTCCTCCCCGGTCGGTTGCCAAGCGACCGGGACCCGCAAGTGGGCAGGAACCGTCCACCCAACGCCGGCGAGCCGGGGCCGGTGGGGGCCCTACCAAGGCGGGTCTAACTTCAGGCGGTGCAAACGGGGGAGGGGGGTAAGGACGGCTGCCGGGAGCAGACAGCCGTCCCCGGGAGGGGGTAGTAGCTTCGCGGCGGCCGCCGGGAGCAGACGGCCGTCCGCGGATTCTGCCAATGCCTGTAGGACTTTGAATATTTCACAGCCGTGCTGTGGCACTTAGAAAATTTTTCAGAGATGTGGCACTTAGAAAGTTTTTCAGAGATGTGGCACTTAGAAAGTTTTTCAGAGATGTGGCACTTAGAAAGTTTTTGAGAGATGTGGCACTTTGAAAATTTTTGAGAGATGTGGCACTTTGAAAATTTTTGAGAAATGTGGCACTTTGAAAATTTTTGAGAAATGTGGCACTTAGAAAATTTTCTCTCTCTCTCTGGAAGTGCCGTGCCTTCTTCAGTTCTGCTATCCGAGCAGGGGACGCTTGCTGGCGGCCGTTACCAGCGCTCGGACCAGGCCCAATTGATTTGCATGGAAAACAATTGCGTCCCCCATGCTCGTTCTGACTATATTTTGCGAAAGGGGGGTAAAGTGATGAGTACACTAAGTGGGGGGACCAACCCATGTACTCTAGAAAAAGTACATGGGTTGACAAAAGACCAGTTCGTACTGCACCCCTGGTACCCAAACCCCTGGTACCTTTAGGCACTTCGAAAAATTTCGCCCAAATTTGGAGGTCGCTCCAGGGGAAGAGGCCGAATTTTCGCCTATTACGGCCGACCGCGGGAACCAGCCGAGGCGGACGCTTTTCGGCGCAAGAGCCGTTGGCACTTAGAAAATATTCGCTAAACTTCAAAGGACCTCCAGGGGAAGAGGCCGAATTGTCACTTTTTCTGGCCGACATCGGGAACCAGCCGAGTCGGACTCTTTACGGCGGAGCAGCCGTTGGCACTTAGAAAATATTCGCCAAACTCGGCCGGACTTCCAGGGGAAGAGGCCGAATTGTCACTTGTTCTGCCCGACATCGGGAACCAGCCGAGTCGGACACTTTAAGGCGGAGCAGCCGTTGGCACTTAGAAAATATTCGCCAAACTTGAACGGACCTCCAGGGGAAGAGGCCGAATTTTCACCTGTTCTGGCCGACATCGGGAACCAGCCGAGTCGGACGCTTTTCGGCGCAAGAGCCGTTGGAACTTAGAAAATATTCGCTAAACTTCAAAGGACCTCCAGGGGAAGAGGCCGAATTGTCACTTGTTCTGGCCGACATCGGGAACCAGCCGAGTCGGACTCTTTACGGCGGAGCAGCCGTTGGCACTTAGAAAATATTCGCCAAACTCGGCCGGACTTCCAGGGGAAGAGGCCGAATTGTCACTTGTTCTGCCCGACATCGGGAACCAGCCGAGTCGGACACTTTAAGGCGGAGCAGCCGTTGGCACTTAGAAAATATTCGCCAAACTTGAACGGACCTCCAGGGGAAGAGGCCGAATTTTCACCTGTTCTGGCCGACATCGGGAACCAGCCGAGTCGGACGCTTTAAGGCGGAGCAGCCGTTGGCACTTAGAAAATATTCGTTAAACTTGAAAGGACCTCCAGGGGAAGAGGCCGAATTGTCACTTGTTCTGGCCGACATCGGGAACCAGCCGAGTCGGACGCTTTAAGGCGGAGCAGCCGTCGGCACTTAGAAAATATTCGTTAAACTTGAAAAGACCTCCAGGGGAAGAGGCCAAATTGTCACTTGTTCTGGCCGACATCGGGAACCAGACGAGTCGGGCCCTTTAAGGCTGAGCAGCCCTTGGCACTTAGGAAGTATTTGCCTTAACTCGGCCGGACTTCCAGGGGAAGAGGCCGGATTTTCACTTGTTCTGGCCGACATCGGGAACCAGCCGAGTCGGACGCTTTAAGGCGGAGCAGCCGTTGGCACTTAGAAAATATTCCCCAAACTTGAACGGACCTCCAGGGGAAGAGGCCGAATTTTCACTTGTTCTGGCCGACATCGGGAACCAGCCGAGTCGGACTCTTTACGGCGGAACAGCCGTTGGCACTTAGAAAATATTCGTTAAACTTCAACTGACCTCCAGGGGAAGAGGCCGAATTTCCACTTGTTCTGGCCGACATCGGGAACCAGCCGAGTCGGACGCTTTACGGCGGAGCAGCCGTTGGCACTTAGAAAATATTCGTTAAACTTCAACTGACCTCCAGGGGAAGAGGCCGAATTTTCACTTGTTCTGGCCGACATCGGGAACCAGCCGAGTCGGACGCTTTACGGCGGAGCAGCCGTTGGCACTTAGAAAATATTCGTTAAACTTCAACTGACCTCCAGGGGAAGAGGCCGATTTTTCACTTGTTCTGGCCGACATCGGGAACCAGCCGAGTCGGACTCTTTACGGCGGAACAGCCGTTGGCACTTTGAAAATATTTGCCTTAACTCGGCCGGACTTCCAGGGGAAGAGGCCGATTTTTCACTTGTTCTGGCCGACATCGGGAACCAGCCGAGTGGGACCCTTTAAGGCTGAGCAGCCGTTGGCACTTAGGAAATATTTGCCTTAACTCGGCCGGACTTCCAGGGGAAGAGGCCGATTTTTCACTTGTTCTGGCCAACATCGGGAACCAGCCGAGTCGGACACTTAAAGGCTGAGCAGCCGTTGGCACTTAGGAAATATTTGCCTTAACTCGGCCGGACTTCCAGGGGAAGAGGCCGGATTTTCACTTGTTCTGGCCAACATCGGGAACCAGCCGAGTCGGACACTTTAAGGCTGAGCAGCCGTTGGCACTTAGGAAATATTTGCCTTAACTCGGCCGGACTTCCAGGGGAAGAGGCCGGATTTTCACTTGTTCTGGCCGACATCGGGAACCAGCCGAGTCGGACACTTTAAGGCTGAGCAGCCGTTGGCACTTAGGAAATATTTGCCTTAACTCGGCCGGACCTCCAGGGGAAGAGGCCAAATTTTCACTTGTTCTGGCCGACCGGGTGAACCGGCCGAGTCGGACACTTTACGGCGGAGCAGCCGTTGGCACTTAGGAAATATTCGCCAAAATGTTCCGGACCTCCAGGGGAAGAGGCCAAATTTTCACTTGTTCTGGCCGACCGGGTGAACCGGCCGAGGCGGACACTTTACGGCGGAGCAGCCGTTGGCACTTAGGAAATATTCGCCAAAATGTTCCGGACCTCCAGGGGAAGAGGCCGAATTTTCACTTGTTCTGGCCGACCGGGGGAACCAGCCGAGGCGGACACTTTACGGCGGAGCAGCCGTTGGCACTTAGGAAATATTCGCCAAAATGTTCCGGACCTCCAGGGGAAGAGGCCGAATTTTCGCTCGTTCGGGCCGACCGGGGGAACCAGCCGAGGCGGACACTTTACGGCGGTTGAGCCGTTGGCACTTAGAAATTATTCAGACTTCCATCAAACACACATCGGCCTTTTGCCGTCACTGCCCGGGATGGGCACCGTGGTAGCTCGGACAGTTCGCGTGACAGCTTCCGCTGGCACTTAGACAATTTTTAAAATGAAAATAAACAGTTCTGCACATACGTGCCGACTATATTTTGCGAAATGGGGGTAAAGTGATGAGTACACTAAGTGGGGGGACCAAGTACATAAAGCCCACCCCTGGTACCTCAGAGAGGCCGAATTGACACATTTTGTGTCCGACCGCGGGAACCAGCCGAGGCGGACGCTTTTCGGCGCAAGAGCCGTTGGCACTTAGAAAATATTCGTTAATCTTGAACGGACCTCCAGGGGAAGAGGCCGAATTTTCACTTGTTCTGGCCGACATCGGGAACCAGCCGAGGCGGACGCTTTTCGGCGCAAGAGCCGTTGGCACTTAGAAAATATTCGTTAATCGTGAACGGACCTCCAGGGGAAGAGGCCGAATTTTCACTTGTTCTGGCCGACATCGGGAACCAGCCGAGGCGGACGCTTTTCGGCGCAAGAGCCGTTGGCACTTAGAAAATATTCGTTAATCTTGAACGGACCTCCAGGGGAAGAGGCCGAATTTTCACTTGTTCTGGCCGACATCGGGAACCAGCCGAAGCGGACGCTTTACGGCGGAGCAGCCGTTGGCACTTAGAAAATATTCGTTAATCTTGAACGGACCTCCAGGGGAAGAGGCCGAATTTTCACTTGTTCTGGCCGACATCGGGAACCAGCCGAGTCGGACGCTTTTCGGCGCAAGAGCCGTTGGCACTTAGAAAATATTCGTTAATCTTGAACGGACCTCCAGGGGAAGAGGCCGAATTTTCACTTGTTCTGGCCGACATCGGGAACCAGCCGAGTCGGACTCTTTACGGCGGAACAGCCGTTGGCACTTAGGAAATATTCGCCGAACTCGGCCGGACTTCCAGGGGAAGAGGCCGAATTTTCACTTGTTCTGGCCGACATCGGGAACCAGCCGAGTCGGACTCTTTACGGCGGAGCAGCCGTTGGCACTTAGGAAATATTTGCCAAAATGTTCCGGACCTCCAGGGGAAGAGGCCGAATATTCACTTGTTCTGGCCGACATCGGGAACCAGCCGAGTCGGACACTTTACGGCGGAGCAGCCGTTGGCACTTAGGAAATATTCGCCAAACTTGGCCGGACTTCCAGGGGAAGAGGCCGAATGTCCACTTGTTCTGGCCGACATCGGGAACCAGCCGAGTCGGACGCTTTACGGCGGAGCAGCCGTTGGCACTTAGGAAATATTTGCCTTAACTCGGCCGGACTTCCAGGGGAAGAGGCCGAATTTTCACTTGTTCTGGCCGATATCGGGAACCAGCCGAGTCGGACTCTTTACGGCGGAACAGCCGTTGGCACTTAGGAAATATTCGCCTTAAGTCGGCCGGACTTCCAGGGGAAGAGGCCGATTTTTCACTTGTTCTGGCCGACCGGGGGAACCAGCCGAGTCGGACACTTTACGGCGGAGCAGCCGTTGGCACTTAGGAAATATTCGCCAAAATGTTCCGGACCTCCAGGGGAAGAGGCCAAATTTTCACTTGTTCTGGCCGACCGGGTGAACCGGCCGAGGCGGACACTTTACGGCGGAGCAGCCGTTGGCACTTAGGAAATATTCGCCAAAATGTTCCGGACCTCCAGGGGAAGAGGCCGAATTTTCACTTGTTCTGGCCGACCGGGGGAACCAGCCGAGGCGGACACTTTACGGCGGAGCAGCCGTTGGCACTTAGGAAATATTCGCCAAAATGTTCCGGACCTCCAGGGAAAGAGGCCGAATTTTCACTCGTTCTGGCCGACCGGGGGAACCGGCCGAGGCGGACACTTTACGGCGGTTGAGCCGTTGGCACTTAGAAATTATTCAGACTTCCATAAACACACATCGGCCTTTTGCCGTCACTGCCCGGGATGGGCACCGTGGTAGCTCGGACAGTTCGTTTGACAGCTTCCGCTGGCACTTAGACAATTTTTAAAATGAAAATAAACAGTTCTGCACATACGTGCCGACTATATTTTGCGAAAGGGGGGTAAAGTGATGAGTACACTAAGTGGGGGGACCAAGTACATAAAGCCTACCCCTGGTACCTCAGAGAGGCCGAATTGACACATTTTGTGTCCGACCGCGGGAACCAGCCGAGGCGGACGCTTTTCGGCGCAAGAGCCGTTGGCACTTAGAAAATATTCGCTAAACTTCAAAGGACCTCCAGGGGAAGAGGCCGAATTGTCACTTTTTCTGGCCGACATCGGGAACCAGCCGAGTCGGACACCTTACGGCGGAAGAGCCGATGGCACTTAGAAAATATTCGTTAAACTTCAACTGACCTCCAGGGGAAGAGGCCGATTTTTCACTTGTTCTGGCCGACATCGGGAACCAGCCGAGTCGGACGCTTTTCGGCGCAAGAGCCGTTGGCACTTAGAAAATATTCGTTAATCTTGAACGGACCTCCAGGGGAAGAGGCCGAATTTCCACTTATTCTGGCCGACATCGGGAACCAGCCGAGTCGGACGCTTTACGGCGGAGCAGCCGTTGGCACTTAGAAAATATTCGTTAATCTTGAACGGACCTCCAGGGGAAGAGGCCGAATTTTCACTTGTTCTGGCCGACATCGGGAACCAGCCGAGTCGGACGCTTTACGGCGGAGCAGCCGTTGGCACTTTGAAAATATTCGTTAAACTTCAACTGACCTCCAGGGGAAGAGGCCGAATTTCCACTTGTTCTGGCCGACATCGGGAACCAGCCGAGTCGGACGCTTTACGGCGGAAGAGCCGATGGCACTTAGAAAATATTCGTTAAACTTGACAGGACCTCCAGGGGAAGAGGCCGAATTTTCGCTCGTTCAGGCCGACCGGAGGAACCGGCCGAGTCGGACACCTTACGGCGGAAGAGCCGATGGCACTTAGAAAATATTCGCCAAAATGTTCCGGACCTCCAGGGGAAGAGGCCGAATTTTCACTTGTTCAGGCCGACCGGAGGAACCGGCCGAGTCGGACACCTTACGGCGGAAGAGCCGATGGCACTTAGAAAATATTCGTTAAACTTGACAGGACCTCCAGGGGAAGAGGCCGAATTTTCGCTCGTTCGGGCCGACCGGAGGAACCGGCCGAGTCGGACACCTTACGGCGGAAGAGCCGATGGCACTTAGAAAATATTCGCCAAAATGTTCCGGACCTCCAGGGGAAGAGGCCGAATTTTCGCTCGTTCGGGCCGACCGGAGGAACCAGCCGGGTCGGACACGTTACGGCGCAACAGCCGTTGGCACTTTGAAAATATTCGCCAAAATGTTCCGGACCTCCAGGGGAAGAGGCCGTATTTTCGCTCGTTCGGGCCGACCGGAGGAACCGGCCGGGTCGGACACGTTACGGCGCAACAGCCGTTAGCACTTAGAAATTATTCGTTAAACTTGAACGGACCTCCAGGGTTAAGAGGCCGAATTTTCGCTCGTTCGGGCCGACCGGAGGAACCAGCCGGGTCGGACACTTTACGGCCCAACAGCCGTTGGCACTTTGAAAATATTCGCCAAAGTCGTCCGGACCTCCAGGGGAAGAGGCCGAATTTTCGCTCGTTCGGGCCGACCGGAGGAACCAGCCGGGTCGGACACTTTACGGCGGAACGGCCGTTGGCACTTTGAAAATATTCGCCAAAATGTTCCGGACCTCCAGGGGAAGAGGCCGAATTTTCGCTCGTTCGGGCCGACCGGAGGAACCGGCCGGGTCGGACACGTTACGGCGCAACAGCCGTTGGCACTTTGAAAATATTCGCCAAAATGTTCCGGACCTCCAGGGGAAGAGGCCGAATTTTCGCTCGTTCGGGCCGACCGGAGGAACCAGCCGGGTCGGACACTTTACGGCCCAACAGCCGTTGGCACTTTGAAAATATTCGCCAAAGTCGTCCGGACCTCCAGGGGAAGAGGCCGAATTTTCGCTCGTTCAGGCCGACCGGAGGAACCAGCCGGGTCGGACACGTTACGGCGCAACAGCCGTTCGCACTTAGAAAATATTCGCCAAAGTCGTCCGGACCTCCAGGGGAAGAGGCCGAATTTTCGCTCGTTCGGGCCGACCGGAGGAACCAGCCGGGTCGGACACGTTACGGCGGAACAGCCGTTGGCACTTTGAAAATATTCGCCAAATGTTCCGGACCTCCAGGGGAAGAGGCCGAATTTTCGCTCGTTCGGGCCGACCGGGAGAACCAGCCGAGGCGGACACTTTACGGCGGTTGAGCCGTTGGCACTTAGAAATTATTCAGACTTCCATCAAACACACATCGGCCTTTTGCCGTCACTGCCCGGGATGGGCACCGTGGTAGCTCGGACAGTTCGTGTGACAGCTTCCGCTGGCACTTAGAAAATTTTTAAAATGAAAATAAACAGTTCTGCACATACGTGCCGACTATATTTTGCGAAAGGGGGGTAAAGTGATGAGTACACTAACTGGGGGGACCAAGTACATAAAGCCTACCCCTGGTACCTCAGAGAGGCCGAATTTTCGAATTCTGAGGCCGAGCTGGGGAACCAGACGAGGCGGACACTTTTCCGAGCGAGAGCCGATGGCACTTAGAAAATTTTCGGCTAAGTCGGCAGGACTTCCAGAGCGAGAGGCCGAATATTCGTCATCTGTGGCCGACCGGGGAACCAGCGAAGGCGGATAGGCGGTCACGGAGGTCCCGCCGGCTGGTCCGCGGGCCAATTTGGGTCCCGTAATTTAGCGGTCGCGGTCCGGAATCCACGCCGAGCGGGGAACCAGCGGAGGCGGATAGGCGGTCACGGAGGTCCCGCCGGCTGGTCCGCGGGCCAATCGGGGTCCCGTAAGTTAGCGGTCGCGGCCCGGAATTCGCGCCGGCCGGGGAACCAGCGCAGGCGGATAGGCGGTCACGGAGGTCCCGCCGGCTGGTCCGCGGGCCAATCGGGGTCCCGTAAGTTAGCGGTCGCGGCCCGGAATTCGCGCCGGCCGGGGAACCAGCGCAGGCGGATAGGCGGTCACGGAGGTCCCGCCGGCTGGTCCGCGGGCCAATCGGGGTCCCGTAAGTTAGCGGTCGCGGCCCGGAATTCGCGCCGGCCGGGGAACCAGCGCAGGCGGATAGGCGGTCACGGAGGTCCCGCCGGCTGGTCCGCGGGCCAATCGGGGTCCCGTAAGTTAGCGGTCGCGGCCCGGAATCCGCGCCGGCCCGCAGCCACCGCCAGGCGGATAGGCTGTCACGGAGGTCCCGCCGGCCGGTCCGCGGGGGGAACTGCGCCCTCTGGCGGACACGCCATTGTAAATGAATGGGGTTTGGCACTTAGTGCATTTTTCGCCGAAGCCGACGAGCGCTCCGGGCGAGGAGGCCGGATTCTCGCCATCCGTGGCCGGCCGGGGAACCGGCCAAGGCGGATAGGCGGTCACGGGGGTCCCGCCGGCTGGTCCGCGGGCCAATTGGGGTCCCGTAAGTTAGCGGTCGCGGCCCGGAATCCGCGCCGGCCAGCAGCCACCGGGAGGCGGATAGGCTGTCACGGAGGTCCCGCCGGCTGGTCCGCGGGCCATTTAGGGTCCCGCGAGTGAGCGGTCGCGGTCCGGAATCCAGGCCGGCCAGGAGGCACCGCCAGGCGGATAGGCGGTCACGGAGGTCCCGCCAGCTGGTCCGCGGGCCATTTATGGTCCCGTAAGTTAGCGGTCGCGGCCCGGAATGCACGCCGGCCAGGAGGCACCGCCAGGCGGGTAGGCTGTCACGGAGGTCCCGCCGGCCGGTCCGCGGGCCAATTACCTCCAGCCGAGCGGATATGAACTTTATTAGCACCTTCTACGAGATGGCGGAGCCTTATTCGACAACCAGCACCTCGGCTTAGCATTTTCCACGGCCCGCTGATCTTCCAGAAGACGTCCAGCCGGTTTCCTCCTCACATTTTAAGCCGGCCGAGGCTTCCGGCACCCCGGCTAAGCTTTCTCCACGGCCCGCTGAGCTTCCAGGGGACCTCCGGCCGGTTCTCCCGGTGCCTCGCGCCTCGCTTTGTGAGCCGGCCGAGGCTTCCAGCACCTCGGCTGAGCGTTTCCCACGGCCCGCTGAGCTTCCAGGGGACCTCCAGCCGGTTCTCCCGGTGCCTCGCGCCTCGCTTTGTGAGCCGGCCGAGGCTTCCAGCACCTCGGCTGAGCGTTTCCCACGGCCCGCTGAGCTTCCAGGGTACCTCCAGCCGGTTCTCCCGGTGCCTCGCGCCTCGCTTTGAGAGCCGGCCGAGGCTTCCAGCACCTCGGCTGAGCGTTTTCGGCGGCCCGTTGCTCTCCCGGAGGTCGCAACGGGGAGTTACCTCCCTCTCGCGGACACGGCGAGTAAATACACCGCCTCTCGCACTTGGCGCACACTCACTCGCATTGCTACGCCTCCCGTGGCACTTTAAGCGGCCGAACGGCGGGAGTAACTACGACTCTCTTAAGGTAGGCTCACTTGACTATTTATTCATGTATTTATTTATTTTTGACGGTTCGCGGAGGCGATGACGCTCCGCGCGGGTAAACGGCGGGAGTAACTGTGACTCTCTTAAGGTAGGCTCACTTGACATCTATTTATTTATGTATTTATTTATTTTTGACGGTTCGCGGAGGCGATGACGCTCCGCGCGGGTAAACGGCGGGAGTAACTGTGACTCTCTTAAGGTAGGCTCACTTGACATCTATTTATTTATGTATTTATTTATTTTTGACGGTTCGCGGAGGCGATGACGCTCCGCGCGGGTAAACGGCGGGAGTAACTGTGACTCTCTTAAGGTAGGCTCACTTGACATCTATTTATTTATGTATTTATTTATTTTTGACGGTTCGCGGAGGCGATGACGCTCCGCGCGGGTAAACGGCGGGAGTAACTGTGACTCTCTTAAGGTAGGCTCACTTGACATCTATTTATTTATGTATTTATTTATTTTTGACGGTTCGCGGAGGCGATGACGCTCCGCGCGGGTAAACGGCGGGAGTAACTGTGACTCTCTTAAGGTAGGCTCACTTGACATCTATTTATTTATGTATTTATTTATTTTTGACGGTTCGCGGAGGCGATGACGCTCCGCGCGGGTAAACGGCGGGAGTAACTGTGACTCTCTTAAGGTAGGCTCACTTGACATCTATTTATTTATGTATTTATTTATTTTTGACGGTTCGCGGAGGCGATGACGCTCCGCGCGGGTAAACGGCGGGAGTAACTGTGACTCTCTTAAGGTAGGCTCACTTGACATCTATTTATTTATGTATTTATTTATTTTTGACGGTTCGCGGAGGCGATGACGCTCCGCGCGGGTAAACGGCGGGAGTAACTGTGACTCTCTTAAGGTAGGCTCACTTGACATCTATTTATTTATGTATTTATTTATTTTTGACGGTTCGCGGAGGCGATGACGCTCCGCGCGGGTAAACGGCGGGAGTAACTGTGACTCTCTTAAGGTAGGCTCACTTGACATTTATTTATTTATGAATTTATTTATTTTTGACGGTTCGCGGAGGCGATGACGCTCCGCGCGGGTAAACGGCGGGAGTAACTGTGACTCTCTTAAGGTAGGCTCACTTGACATTTATTTATTTATGAATTTATTTATTTTTGACGGTTCGCGGAGGCGATGACGCTCCGCGCGGGTAAACGGCGGGAGTAACTGTGACTCTCTTAAGGTAGGCTCACTTGACATTTATTTTGGCGGTTCGCGGAGGCGCCGGGAGGCCGTGCGCGCGCGCGCAGAGCGGCCGAATAACGCTCCGCCGGCCCCGGGTGATTACCGAGAGGCTCCCCGGCCTCGCGGAGCTCCGACGCTCCTCCGCGGGACCTCCGGCGGCCGGCGCGCTCGCGCACCACCCCCCGGTGCTCCGGCGGCCCCGGGTGACGACTAAGAGGCTCCCCGGCCGGCCTCGCGGAGCTCCGGCGCTCCTCCGCGGGACTTCCAGCGGCCGGCGCGCTCACGCACCACCCCCCGGCACCACCCGGGAGGCCGTGCTCGCGCGCCAAGTGGCCGAAAATAGCTCCAAGCCCAGCGGATCGGCTGCTTGGAAGCACCGCGCCGTCCGGCTCCACCTGGTACCTCGCACGGCTCTCATCTCCCCCCCGCTCGGGGAGACGCTCGGAAGCTGCCGGTGCCGCCGCGGCGGGGAATTGCCTCCCTCTGGCGGACGCGGCGAGTAAAAACACCACCTCTCGCACTTTGCGCACACTTACTTGCGTGGGTCCGCTTCCGATGACACTTTGAGCGGCCAAACGGCGGGAGTAACTACGACTCTCTTAAGGTAGGCTCACTTGACATTTATTTATGTATTTATTTATTTTTGACGGTTCGCGGAGGCGATGACGCTCCGCGCGGGTAAACGGCGGGAGTAACTGTGACTCTCTTAAGGTAGCCTGACTCGACGTCTTTTTCAACGGTGGCTGGAGGACCCGGGCGGTTCTCGGGGGTGCGTCGCTCCTCACTTTTGACGCCCGAGGAGGCTCCCGGCACCTCGGCTACGCGTTTTCGGCGGCCCGCTGAGCTTCCAGAAGACCTCCAGCCGGTTCTCCCGGTGCTTTCCTCCTCACGTTTTAAGCCGGCCGAGGCTCCCGGCACCCCGGCCAAGCGTTTCCCACGGCCCGCTGAGCTTCCAGGAGACCTCCGGCCGGTTCTCCGCGCGCTTTCCTCCTCACTTTTAAGCCGGCCGAGGCTTCCGGCACCCCGGCCAAGCGTTTCCCACGTCCCGCTGAGCTTCCAGGGGACCTCCGGCCGGTTCTCCGCGCGCTTTCCTCCTCACATTTTAAGCCGGCCGAGGCTCCAGGCACCCCGGCTAAGCTTTCTCCACGGCCCGCTGAGCTTCCAGGGGACCTCCGGCCGGTTCTCCGCGCGCTTTCCTCCTCACTTTTAAGCCGGCCGAGGCTTCCGGCACCCCGGCCAAGCCTTTCCCACGGCCCGCTGAGCTTCCAGGGGACATCCAGCCGGTTCTCCGCGCGCCCCCCTCCTAACTCGACGCCCGAGGAGGCTCCAGGCACCCCGGCCGAGCCTTTTCGGCGGCCCGCTGATCTCCCGGAGGTCGCAACGGGGAATTGCCTCCCTCTCGCGGACACGGCGCGTAAATGCACCGCCTCTCGCACTTTGCGCACACTCACTCGCATCGCTACGCCTCCCGTGGCACTTTAAGCGACCGGGACCACCGCGAGCGCGGGCGATGACTAAGAGGCTCCCCGGCCGGCCTCGCGGAGCTCCGACGCTCCCCCGCGGGACTTCCGGCGGCCGGCCGGAGCCTCGGCACGGCTGCCGCACTCCCTAATAACACCCCGCGGACCCCCGCGAGCCGAACGCTCGCTGCCGCGGGCGACCCGTGCCAAGGCGGACGCGTGACGGCGCGGGAGCCCTCGGCACTATATCACGGTCACGTATGTAGTCAAATCGTGTAAAATCACCGTTAGTTTATTCATAATATAGGTAATAATTAAATAAATATTAACATCGCGTATATCATTAATAAACACATGTATGTATTTATTTAATAATTAAATAAATATTAACATCGCGTATAATCATGCGCAATACTTCGTGGCCGACCGGGGAACCGGCGAAGGCGGACGCATCGCGGCGCGAGAGCCGTTGGCACTTTGGAAAAATAAATAAATAAATAAATAAATAAATAAATAATAATTCGCCGACCGGGCTCCGGGGGGAGAGGCCGATTTTTGGCCGTTCGTGGCCGACCGGGGAACCGGCGAAGGCGGACGCATCGCGGCGCGAGAGCCGTTGGCACTTTGGAAAAATAAATAAATAAATAAATAAATAAATAAATAATTCGCCGACCGGGCTCCGGGGCAAGAGGCCGAATTTTCGCTCGTTCGGGCCGACCGGGGAACCGGCGAAGGCGGACGCAGCGCGGCGCGAGAGCCGTTGGCACTTTGAAAAAAAAAAAAAAAAAAAAATTCGCCCACCGGGCTCCGGGGGAAGAGGCCGGCTTTTCGCCGTTCGCGGCCGACCGGGGAACCGGCGAAAGCGGACGCGCTCTCTAACGAGCCCCGCCGGCCGGAGGAAGTGCGCCCTCTGGCGGACACGCCGTTGTAAATGAATGGGGTTTGGCACTTAGTGCATTTTTCGCCCAAGTCGAAGCGCGCTCCGGGCGAGGAGGCCGGATTCTCGCCACCCGTGGCCGGCCGGGGAACCGGCCAAGGCGGACGCGCTCTCTAACGAGCCCCGCCGGCCGGAGGAAGTGCGCCCTCTGGCGGACACGCCGTTGTAAATGAATGGGGTTTGGCACTTGGTGCATTTTTCGCCCAAGTCGAAGCGCGCTCCGGGCGAGGAGGCCGGATTCTCGCCACCCGTGGCCGGCCGGGGAACCGGCGAAGGCGGATAGGCTTTCACGGAGGATCCGCCGGCTGGTCCGCGGGCCGATTAGGGTCCCGCGAGTGAGCGGTGGCGGTCCGGAATCCAGGCCGGCCAGGAGGCACCGCCAGGCGGATAGGCTTTCACGGAGGTCCCGCCGGCTGGTCCGCGGGCCGATTAGGGTCCCGCGAGTGAGCGGTGGCGGTCCGGAATCCAGGCCGGCCCGGAGCCACCGCCAGGCGGATAGGCTTTCACGGAGGAGCCGCCGGCTGGTCCGCGGGCCGTTTAGGGTCCCGCGAGTGAGCGGTCGCGGTCCGGAATCCAGGCCGGCCAGGAGGCACCGCCAGGCGGATAGGCTTTCACGGAGGACCCGCCGGCTGGTCCGCGGGCCGTTTAGGCTCCCGTAAGTTAGCGGTCGCGGTCCGGAATACAGGCCGTCCAGGAGGCACTGCCAGGCGGATACACTCTCTAACGAGCCCCGCCGGCTGGTCCGCCGGGGGAAGTGCGCCCTCTGGCGGACACGCCGTTGTAAATGAATGGGGTTTGGCAACGCAGGCTGACGGGCGGCCGCTTCCACGGGCCGGTACTACTCTACGGAGGCGCTAGCCGCCTCCGGTGGGGGCCGTGTGATCTCGCTGGATGCCCGAGGACCTTCCGCGAGGCCCGGCCGCAGCTTTTACGCGCGCCCGGTCCTATTACCTGGTGGAAGCTGGAGGCCGGGGCTCCGCAGCTCGCCGCCCGGGGACCTTCCGCGAGGCCCGGCCGCAGCTTTTACGCACCACCGCTGCTATTCTCTGGCTCCGGCTTCGTCCCGGAGGGTGCTTGGGGAACGGCGGCGCACACCGCGAACGGCCGGTGGCGGTCGGCTGGTGGCGGTCGGCTGGTGGCTGTCGGCTGGTGGCGGTCGGGGGTGGCGCTTGGGGATGGCGCTTGGGGATGGTGGCTGTCGGCTGGTGGCGGTCGGCTGGTGGCGGTCGGCTGGTGGCGGTCGGCTGGTGGCGGTCGGGGGTGGCGCTTGGGGATGGCGCTTGGGGATGGTGGCTGTCGGCTGGTGGCGGTCGGCTGGTGGCGGTCGGGGGGTGGCGGTCGGGGATGGCGCTTGGGGATGGTGGCTGTCGCCTTGTGGCGGTCGGCTGGTGGCGGTCGCCTTGTGGCGGTCGCCTTGTGGCGGTCGGGGATGGCGCTTGGGGATGGTGGCTGTCGCCTTGTGGCGGTCGGCTGGTGGCGGTCGCCTTGTGGCGGTCGCCTTGTGGCGGTCGGGGATGGCGCTTGGGGATGGTGGCTGTCGCCTTGTGGCGGTCGGCTGGTGGCGGTCGCCTTGTGGCGGTCGCCTTGTGGCGGTCGGGGATGGCGCTTGGGGATGGTGGCTGTCGCCTTGTGGCGGTCGGCTGGTGGCGGTCGGCTGGTGGCGGTCGGGGGGTGGCGGTCGGGGATGGCGCTTGGGGATGGTGGCTGTCGCCTTGTGGCGGTCGGGGGGTGGCGGTCGGGGATGGCGCTTGGGGATGGTGGCTGTCGCCTTGTGGCGGTCGGCTGGTGGCGGTCGCCTTGTGGCGGTCGCCTTGTGGCGGTCGGGGATGGCGCTTGGGGATGGTGGCTGTCGCCTTGTGGCGGTCGGCTGGTGGCGGTCGCCTTGTGGCGGTCGCCTTGTGGCGGTCGGGGATGGCGCTTGGGGATGGTGGCTGTCGCCTTGTGGCGGTCGGCTGGTGGCGGTCGCCTTGTGGCGGTCGCCTTGTGGCGGTCGGGGATGGCGCTTGGGGATGGTGGCTGTCGCCTTGTGGCGGTCGGCTGGTGGCGGTCGGCTGGTGGCGGTCGGGGGGTGGCGGTCGGGGATGGCGCTTGGGGATGGTGGCTGTCGCCTTGTGGCGGTCGGGGGGTGGCGGTCGGGGATGGCGCTTGGGGATGGTGGCTGTCGCCTTGTGGCGGTCGGCTGGTGGCGGTCGGCTGGTGGCGGTCGGCTGGTGGCGGTCGGGGGGTGGCGGTCGGGGGTGGCGCTTGGGGATGGTGGCTGTCGCCTTGTGGCGGTCGGCTGGTGGCGGTCGCCTTGTGGCGGTCGGGGGGCGGCGGTCGGGGGTGGCGCTTGGGGATGGTGGCTGTCGGCTGGTGGCGGTCGGCTGGTGGCGGTCGGCTGGTGGCGGTCGGCTGGTGGCGGTCGGGGGTGGCGCTTGGGGATGGCGCTTGGGGATGGTGGCTGTCGCCTTGTGGCGGTCGGCTGGTGGCGGTCGCCTTGTGGCGGTCGGGGATGGCGCTTGGGGATGGTGGCTGTCGCCTTGTGGCGGTCGCGTTGTGGCGGTCGCCTTGTGGCGGTCGGGGATGGCGCTTGGGGATGGTGGCTGTCGCCTTGTGGCGGTCGGCGGTGGTGGTTTGGGACCGGCGTCCGGCGCAAAGTGCGTGTTGCGCGGGCCGGAGAAAATTTAGGCCAGGGGCCCGCCGCTGGAGAAATTTTTAGGTACCAGGGGTGGATTTTTTTTGTCACCGCAGGAGGGGGACGTTGCCTCCGTCCGTGTCCGACGGAAAGTGCGTGTTGCGCGGGCCGGAGAAAGTTTAGGCCAGGGGCCCGCCGCTGGAGAAATTTTTAGGTACCAGGGGTGGATTTTTTTTGTCACCGCAGGAGGGGGACGTTGCCTCCGTCGGTGTCCGGCGGAAAGTGCGTGTTGCGCGGCCCGGAGAAAGTTTAGGCCCGGGGCCCGCCGCTGGAGGAATTTTTAGGTACCAGGAGCGGATGTACTTACTTCCACAGCGCCCGCGCGCTCCCGGCCGGTGTCCGAGGATGCTGCCTCATCCCCGGACGCGCCTCTTACGCACGCCCGCTGTCATCCTCCGGAGACTGAGTTCCACTTAGTGGAGGCTACGTTCCACTTGGGGGAGGCTGCCTACTCCCGGCTGACGCCCGAGGATGCTGCCTCATCCCCGGACGCGCCTCTTACGCACGCCCGGTGTCATCCTCCGATCACTAAGTTCCACTTGGAGGTTCACAAGACGGGCGCGGACGCACACCCACGCCCGGCCAGAGTGACCGAGAGGCGGACATACGTTATCTTACGCACGCCCGCTGACATCCTCCGACGACTAAGTTCCGCTTGCGGGAGGCTGCCTCCTCCCGCCCGCCGCCCGGGGATGCTGCCTCATCCCCGGACGAGCCTCTTACGCACGCCCGCTGTCATCATCCAACAACTAAGTTCCGCTTGCGGGAGGCTGCCTCCTCCCGCCCGCCGCCCGGGGATGCTGCCTCATCCCCGGACGAGACTCTTACGCACGCCCGCTGTCAT
>NW_026061649.1:110000-127500 GCF_024217435.2 Syngnathus scovelli
AGGCGTGTGCGGATATGTGCGGAGGTTGGGACTCGGGCTTGGTCTTTGAGAAATCGGTTTCGCGGTCGACCGGCGCGGCCGGCGGACGCCCACGTGGCGTGCCGCAAGTCGGATCGCGCGCTCGGCCTCCGTGGATGGCCTCTGGGTGAGGTTGAGCCGGGGCGTCTCGGTTTCGCTGCCGTACGGTTCGCGCTAGGCCTGCGCGGGCGGCGCGGGGCGCGCGCTCGCGCGGCGGCCTAGCGCTGGAGTGCGACCCGCAAGTGGGGAGGAACCGTCCACCCAACGCCGGCGGTAGCCGGGGCCGGTGGGGGCCCTACCAAGGCGGGTCATGGGCGCATGTCGGTCAGGTTATAAGAGTGTTTTTTTCGCTCCGGGCTAGAGCCGGGTGAGGTCGTCTCGAACCACGTGCCTGAAGGCCGCCTCGCGCCGGATTCGGCCCCGCTCATTCGTCGGAGTGACCGCCCGACGCGGGCATCGCTAGATTAGCCGTGGCCCCGATCCTTCCCCATCGACAGCCTTTCGCCCCCTTCGCTCCGGCCTCTGAGGCGGCCGGTACCCCTTTCTTGGATGAGACAGAACCCTTGACGGGCCGTTCGCAGATTTTTGCCCGGCCTGTGTTTAAGGAGGCGGCCGGTACCTCCCTCCTTGGATGACCAACAACCCTTGACGGGCCATTCGCAGATTTTTGCCCGGCCTGTGTTTAAGGAGGCGGCCGGTACCTCCCTCCTTGGATGACCTTCTACCCTTGACGGGCCATTCGCAGATTTTTGCCCGGCCTGTGTTTAAGGAGGCGGCCGGTACCTCCCTCCTTGGATGACCTTCTACCCTTGACGGGCCATTCGCAGATTTTTGCCCGGCCTGTGTTTAAGGAGGCGGCCGGTACCTCCCTCCTTGGATGACCCACTACCCTTGACGGGCCCATTCGCAGATTTTTGCCCGGCCTGTGTTTAGGGAGGCGACCGGTCCTCCGTAGCTTGATCGGATTTCCCTTCCGGCCTGTGTTTAAGGAGGCGGCCGGTCCTCCGTAGCTTGATCGGATTTCCCTTCCAGCCTGTGTTTAAGGAGGCGGCTGGTCCTCCCCGGTCGGTTGCCAAGCGACCGGGACCCGCAAGTGGGCAGGAACCGTCCACCCAACGCCGGCGAGCCGGGGCCGGTGGGGGCCCTACCAAGGCGGGTCTAACTTCAGGCGGTGCAAACGGGGGAGGGGGGTAAGGACGGCTGCCGGGAGCAGACAGCCGTCCCCGGGAGGGGGTAGTAGCTTCGCGGCGGCCGCCGGGAGCAGACGGCCGTCCGCGGATTCTGCCAATGCCTGTAGGACTTTGAATATTTCACAGCCGTGCTGTGGCACTTAGAAAATTTTTCAGAGATGTGGCACTTAGAAAGTTTTTCAGAGATGTGGCACTTAGAAAGTTTTTCAGAGATGTGGCACTTAGAAAGTTTTTGAGAGATGTGGCACTTTGAAAATTTTTGAGAGATGTGGCACTTTGAAAATTTTTGAGAAATGTGGCACTTTGAAAATTTTTGAGAAATGTGGCACTTAGAAAATTTTCTCTCTCTCTCTGGAAGTGCCGTGCCTTCTTCAGTTCTGCTATCCGAGCAGGGGACGCTTGCTGGCGGCCGTTACCAGCGCTCGGACCAGGCCCAATTGATTTGCATGGAAAACAATTGCGTCCCCCATGCTCGTTCTGACTATATTTTGCGAAAGGGGGGTAAAGTGATGAGTACACTAAGTGGGGGGACCAACCCATGTACTCTAGAAAAAGTACATGGGTTGACAAAAGACCAGTTCGTACTGCACCCCTGGTACCCAAACCCCTGGTACCTTTAGGCACTTCGAAAAATTTCGCCCAAATTTGGAGGTCGCTCCAGGGGAAGAGGCCGAATTTTCGCCTATTACGGCCGACCGCGGGAACCAGCCGAGGCGGACGCTTTTCGGCGCAAGAGCCGTTGGCACTTAGAAAATATTCGCTAAACTTCAAAGGACCTCCAGGGGAAGAGGCCGAATTGTCACTTTTTCTGGCCGACATCGGGAACCAGCCGAGTCGGACTCTTTACGGCGGAGCAGCCGTTGGCACTTAGAAAATATTCGCCAAACTCGGCCGGACTTCCAGGGGAAGAGGCCGAATTGTCACTTGTTCTGCCCGACATCGGGAACCAGCCGAGTCGGACACTTTAAGGCGGAGCAGCCGTTGGCACTTAGAAAATATTCGCCAAACTTGAACGGACCTCCAGGGGAAGAGGCCGAATTTTCACCTGTTCTGGCCGACATCGGGAACCAGCCGAGTCGGACGCTTTTCGGCGCAAGAGCCGTTGGAACTTAGAAAATATTCGCTAAACTTCAAAGGACCTCCAGGGGAAGAGGCCGAATTGTCACTTGTTCTGGCCGACATCGGGAACCAGCCGAGTCGGACTCTTTACGGCGGAGCAGCCGTTGGCACTTAGAAAATATTCGCCAAACTCGGCCGGACTTCCAGGGGAAGAGGCCGAATTGTCACTTGTTCTGCCCGACATCGGGAACCAGCCGAGTCGGACACTTTAAGGCGGAGCAGCCGTTGGCACTTAGAAAATATTCGCCAAACTTGAACGGACCTCCAGGGGAAGAGGCCGAATTTTCACCTGTTCTGGCCGACATCGGGAACCAGCCGAGTCGGACGCTTTAAGGCGGAGCAGCCGTTGGCACTTAGAAAATATTCGTTAAACTTGAAAGGACCTCCAGGGGAAGAGGCCGAATTGTCACTTGTTCTGGCCGACATCGGGAACCAGCCGAGTCGGACGCTTTAAGGCGGAGCAGCCGTCGGCACTTAGAAAATATTCGTTAAACTTGAAAAGACCTCCAGGGGAAGAGGCCAAATTGTCACTTGTTCTGGCCGACATCGGGAACCAGACGAGTCGGGCCCTTTAAGGCTGAGCAGCCCTTGGCACTTAGGAAGTATTTGCCTTAACTCGGCCGGACTTCCAGGGGAAGAGGCCGGATTTTCACTTGTTCTGGCCGACATCGGGAACCAGCCGAGTCGGACGCTTTAAGGCGGAGCAGCCGTTGGCACTTAGAAAATATTCCCCAAACTTGAACGGACCTCCAGGGGAAGAGGCCGAATTTTCACTTGTTCTGGCCGACATCGGGAACCAGCCGAGTCGGACTCTTTACGGCGGAACAGCCGTTGGCACTTAGAAAATATTCGTTAAACTTCAACTGACCTCCAGGGGAAGAGGCCGAATTTCCACTTGTTCTGGCCGACATCGGGAACCAGCCGAGTCGGACGCTTTACGGCGGAGCAGCCGTTGGCACTTAGAAAATATTCGTTAAACTTCAACTGACCTCCAGGGGAAGAGGCCGAATTTTCACTTGTTCTGGCCGACATCGGGAACCAGCCGAGTCGGACGCTTTACGGCGGAGCAGCCGTTGGCACTTAGAAAATATTCGTTAAACTTCAACTGACCTCCAGGGGAAGAGGCCGATTTTTCACTTGTTCTGGCCGACATCGGGAACCAGCCGAGTCGGACTCTTTACGGCGGAACAGCCGTTGGCACTTTGAAAATATTTGCCTTAACTCGGCCGGACTTCCAGGGGAAGAGGCCGATTTTTCACTTGTTCTGGCCGACATCGGGAACCAGCCGAGTGGGACCCTTTAAGGCTGAGCAGCCGTTGGCACTTAGGAAATATTTGCCTTAACTCGGCCGGACTTCCAGGGGAAGAGGCCGATTTTTCACTTGTTCTGGCCAACATCGGGAACCAGCCGAGTCGGACACTTAAAGGCTGAGCAGCCGTTGGCACTTAGGAAATATTTGCCTTAACTCGGCCGGACTTCCAGGGGAAGAGGCCGGATTTTCACTTGTTCTGGCCAACATCGGGAACCAGCCGAGTCGGACACTTTAAGGCTGAGCAGCCGTTGGCACTTAGGAAATATTTGCCTTAACTCGGCCGGACTTCCAGGGGAAGAGGCCGGATTTTCACTTGTTCTGGCCGACATCGGGAACCAGCCGAGTCGGACACTTTAAGGCTGAGCAGCCGTTGGCACTTAGGAAATATTTGCCTTAACTCGGCCGGACCTCCAGGGGAAGAGGCCAAATTTTCACTTGTTCTGGCCGACCGGGTGAACCGGCCGAGTCGGACACTTTACGGCGGAGCAGCCGTTGGCACTTAGGAAATATTCGCCAAAATGTTCCGGACCTCCAGGGGAAGAGGCCAAATTTTCACTTGTTCTGGCCGACCGGGTGAACCGGCCGAGGCGGACACTTTACGGCGGAGCAGCCGTTGGCACTTAGGAAATATTCGCCAAAATGTTCCGGACCTCCAGGGGAAGAGGCCGAATTTTCACTTGTTCTGGCCGACCGGGGGAACCAGCCGAGGCGGACACTTTACGGCGGAGCAGCCGTTGGCACTTAGGAAATATTCGCCAAAATGTTCCGGACCTCCAGGGGAAGAGGCCGAATTTTCGCTCGTTCGGGCCGACCGGGGGAACCAGCCGAGGCGGACACTTTACGGCGGTTGAGCCGTTGGCACTTAGAAATTATTCAGACTTCCATCAAACACACATCGGCCTTTTGCCGTCACTGCCCGGGATGGGCACCGTGGTAGCTCGGACAGTTCGCGTGACAGCTTCCGCTGGCACTTAGACAATTTTTAAAATGAAAATAAACAGTTCTGCACATACGTGCCGACTATATTTTGCGAAATGGGGGTAAAGTGATGAGTACACTAAGTGGGGGGACCAAGTACATAAAGCCCACCCCTGGTACCTCAGAGAGGCCGAATTGACACATTTTGTGTCCGACCGCGGGAACCAGCCGAGGCGGACGCTTTTCGGCGCAAGAGCCGTTGGCACTTAGAAAATATTCGTTAATCTTGAACGGACCTCCAGGGGAAGAGGCCGAATTTTCACTTGTTCTGGCCGACATCGGGAACCAGCCGAGGCGGACGCTTTTCGGCGCAAGAGCCGTTGGCACTTAGAAAATATTCGTTAATCGTGAACGGACCTCCAGGGGAAGAGGCCGAATTTTCACTTGTTCTGGCCGACATCGGGAACCAGCCGAGGCGGACGCTTTTCGGCGCAAGAGCCGTTGGCACTTAGAAAATATTCGTTAATCTTGAACGGACCTCCAGGGGAAGAGGCCGAATTTTCACTTGTTCTGGCCGACATCGGGAACCAGCCGAAGCGGACGCTTTACGGCGGAGCAGCCGTTGGCACTTAGAAAATATTCGTTAATCTTGAACGGACCTCCAGGGGAAGAGGCCGAATTTTCACTTGTTCTGGCCGACATCGGGAACCAGCCGAGTCGGACGCTTTTCGGCGCAAGAGCCGTTGGCACTTAGAAAATATTCGTTAATCTTGAACGGACCTCCAGGGGAAGAGGCCGAATTTTCACTTGTTCTGGCCGACATCGGGAACCAGCCGAGTCGGACTCTTTACGGCGGAACAGCCGTTGGCACTTAGGAAATATTCGCCGAACTCGGCCGGACTTCCAGGGGAAGAGGCCGAATTTTCACTTGTTCTGGCCGACATCGGGAACCAGCCGAGTCGGACTCTTTACGGCGGAGCAGCCGTTGGCACTTAGGAAATATTTGCCAAAATGTTCCGGACCTCCAGGGGAAGAGGCCGAATATTCACTTGTTCTGGCCGACATCGGGAACCAGCCGAGTCGGACACTTTACGGCGGAGCAGCCGTTGGCACTTAGGAAATATTCGCCAAACTTGGCCGGACTTCCAGGGGAAGAGGCCGAATGTCCACTTGTTCTGGCCGACATCGGGAACCAGCCGAGTCGGACGCTTTACGGCGGAGCAGCCGTTGGCACTTAGGAAATATTTGCCTTAACTCGGCCGGACTTCCAGGGGAAGAGGCCGAATTTTCACTTGTTCTGGCCGATATCGGGAACCAGCCGAGTCGGACTCTTTACGGCGGAACAGCCGTTGGCACTTAGGAAATATTCGCCTTAAGTCGGCCGGACTTCCAGGGGAAGAGGCCGATTTTTCACTTGTTCTGGCCGACCGGGGGAACCAGCCGAGTCGGACACTTTACGGCGGAGCAGCCGTTGGCACTTAGGAAATATTCGCCAAAATGTTCCGGACCTCCAGGGGAAGAGGCCAAATTTTCACTTGTTCTGGCCGACCGGGTGAACCGGCCGAGGCGGACACTTTACGGCGGAGCAGCCGTTGGCACTTAGGAAATATTCGCCAAAATGTTCCGGACCTCCAGGGGAAGAGGCCGAATTTTCACTTGTTCTGGCCGACCGGGGGAACCAGCCGAGGCGGACACTTTACGGCGGAGCAGCCGTTGGCACTTAGGAAATATTCGCCAAAATGTTCCGGACCTCCAGGGAAAGAGGCCGAATTTTCACTCGTTCTGGCCGACCGGGGGAACCGGCCGAGGCGGACACTTTACGGCGGTTGAGCCGTTGGCACTTAGAAATTATTCAGACTTCCATAAACACACATCGGCCTTTTGCCGTCACTGCCCGGGATGGGCACCGTGGTAGCTCGGACAGTTCGTTTGACAGCTTCCGCTGGCACTTAGACAATTTTTAAAATGAAAATAAACAGTTCTGCACATACGTGCCGACTATATTTTGCGAAAGGGGGGTAAAGTGATGAGTACACTAAGTGGGGGGACCAAGTACATAAAGCCTACCCCTGGTACCTCAGAGAGGCCGAATTGACACATTTTGTGTCCGACCGCGGGAACCAGCCGAGGCGGACGCTTTTCGGCGCAAGAGCCGTTGGCACTTAGAAAATATTCGCTAAACTTCAAAGGACCTCCAGGGGAAGAGGCCGAATTGTCACTTTTTCTGGCCGACATCGGGAACCAGCCGAGTCGGACACCTTACGGCGGAAGAGCCGATGGCACTTAGAAAATATTCGTTAAACTTCAACTGACCTCCAGGGGAAGAGGCCGATTTTTCACTTGTTCTGGCCGACATCGGGAACCAGCCGAGTCGGACGCTTTTCGGCGCAAGAGCCGTTGGCACTTAGAAAATATTCGTTAATCTTGAACGGACCTCCAGGGGAAGAGGCCGAATTTCCACTTATTCTGGCCGACATCGGGAACCAGCCGAGTCGGACGCTTTACGGCGGAGCAGCCGTTGGCACTTAGAAAATATTCGTTAATCTTGAACGGACCTCCAGGGGAAGAGGCCGAATTTTCACTTGTTCTGGCCGACATCGGGAACCAGCCGAGTCGGACGCTTTACGGCGGAGCAGCCGTTGGCACTTTGAAAATATTCGTTAAACTTCAACTGACCTCCAGGGGAAGAGGCCGAATTTCCACTTGTTCTGGCCGACATCGGGAACCAGCCGAGTCGGACGCTTTACGGCGGAAGAGCCGATGGCACTTAGAAAATATTCGTTAAACTTGACAGGACCTCCAGGGGAAGAGGCCGAATTTTCGCTCGTTCAGGCCGACCGGAGGAACCGGCCGAGTCGGACACCTTACGGCGGAAGAGCCGATGGCACTTAGAAAATATTCGCCAAAATGTTCCGGACCTCCAGGGGAAGAGGCCGAATTTTCACTTGTTCAGGCCGACCGGAGGAACCGGCCGAGTCGGACACCTTACGGCGGAAGAGCCGATGGCACTTAGAAAATATTCGTTAAACTTGACAGGACCTCCAGGGGAAGAGGCCGAATTTTCGCTCGTTCGGGCCGACCGGAGGAACCGGCCGAGTCGGACACCTTACGGCGGAAGAGCCGATGGCACTTAGAAAATATTCGCCAAAATGTTCCGGACCTCCAGGGGAAGAGGCCGAATTTTCGCTCGTTCGGGCCGACCGGAGGAACCAGCCGGGTCGGACACGTTACGGCGCAACAGCCGTTGGCACTTTGAAAATATTCGCCAAAATGTTCCGGACCTCCAGGGGAAGAGGCCGTATTTTCGCTCGTTCGGGCCGACCGGAGGAACCGGCCGGGTCGGACACGTTACGGCGCAACAGCCGTTAGCACTTAGAAATTATTCGTTAAACTTGAACGGACCTCCAGGGTTAAGAGGCCGAATTTTCGCTCGTTCGGGCCGACCGGAGGAACCAGCCGGGTCGGACACTTTACGGCCCAACAGCCGTTGGCACTTTGAAAATATTCGCCAAAGTCGTCCGGACCTCCAGGGGAAGAGGCCGAATTTTCGCTCGTTCGGGCCGACCGGAGGAACCAGCCGGGTCGGACACTTTACGGCGGAACGGCCGTTGGCACTTTGAAAATATTCGCCAAAATGTTCCGGACCTCCAGGGGAAGAGGCCGAATTTTCGCTCGTTCGGGCCGACCGGAGGAACCGGCCGGGTCGGACACGTTACGGCGCAACAGCCGTTGGCACTTTGAAAATATTCGCCAAAATGTTCCGGACCTCCAGGGGAAGAGGCCGAATTTTCGCTCGTTCGGGCCGACCGGAGGAACCAGCCGGGTCGGACACTTTACGGCCCAACAGCCGTTGGCACTTTGAAAATATTCGCCAAAGTCGTCCGGACCTCCAGGGGAAGAGGCCGAATTTTCGCTCGTTCAGGCCGACCGGAGGAACCAGCCGGGTCGGACACGTTACGGCGCAACAGCCGTTCGCACTTAGAAAATATTCGCCAAAGTCGTCCGGACCTCCAGGGGAAGAGGCCGAATTTTCGCTCGTTCGGGCCGACCGGAGGAACCAGCCGGGTCGGACACGTTACGGCGGAACAGCCGTTGGCACTTTGAAAATATTCGCCAAATGTTCCGGACCTCCAGGGGAAGAGGCCGAATTTTCGCTCGTTCGGGCCGACCGGGAGAACCAGCCGAGGCGGACACTTTACGGCGGTTGAGCCGTTGGCACTTAGAAATTATTCAGACTTCCATCAAACACACATCGGCCTTTTGCCGTCACTGCCCGGGATGGGCACCGTGGTAGCTCGGACAGTTCGTGTGACAGCTTCCGCTGGCACTTAGAAAATTTTTAAAATGAAAATAAACAGTTCTGCACATACGTGCCGACTATATTTTGCGAAAGGGGGGTAAAGTGATGAGTACACTAACTGGGGGGACCAAGTACATAAAGCCTACCCCTGGTACCTCAGAGAGGCCGAATTTTCGAATTCTGAGGCCGAGCTGGGGAACCAGACGAGGCGGACACTTTTCCGAGCGAGAGCCGATGGCACTTAGAAAATTTTCGGCTAAGTCGGCAGGACTTCCAGAGCGAGAGGCCGAATATTCGTCATCTGTGGCCGACCGGGGAACCAGCGAAGGCGGATAGGCGGTCACGGAGGTCCCGCCGGCTGGTCCGCGGGCCAATTTGGGTCCCGTAATTTAGCGGTCGCGGTCCGGAATCCACGCCGAGCGGGGAACCAGCGGAGGCGGATAGGCGGTCACGGAGGTCCCGCCGGCTGGTCCGCGGGCCAATCGGGGTCCCGTAAGTTAGCGGTCGCGGCCCGGAATTCGCGCCGGCCGGGGAACCAGCGCAGGCGGATAGGCGGTCACGGAGGTCCCGCCGGCTGGTCCGCGGGCCAATCGGGGTCCCGTAAGTTAGCGGTCGCGGCCCGGAATTCGCGCCGGCCGGGGAACCAGCGCAGGCGGATAGGCGGTCACGGAGGTCCCGCCGGCTGGTCCGCGGGCCAATCGGGGTCCCGTAAGTTAGCGGTCGCGGCCCGGAATTCGCGCCGGCCGGGGAACCAGCGCAGGCGGATAGGCGGTCACGGAGGTCCCGCCGGCTGGTCCGCGGGCCAATCGGGGTCCCGTAAGTTAGCGGTCGCGGCCCGGAATCCGCGCCGGCCCGCAGCCACCGCCAGGCGGATAGGCTGTCACGGAGGTCCCGCCGGCCGGTCCGCGGGGGGAACTGCGCCCTCTGGCGGACACGCCATTGTAAATGAATGGGGTTTGGCACTTAGTGCATTTTTCGCCGAAGCCGACGAGCGCTCCGGGCGAGGAGGCCGGATTCTCGCCATCCGTGGCCGGCCGGGGAACCGGCCAAGGCGGATAGGCGGTCACGGGGGTCCCGCCGGCTGGTCCGCGGGCCAATTGGGGTCCCGTAAGTTAGCGGTCGCGGCCCGGAATCCGCGCCGGCCAGCAGCCACCGGGAGGCGGATAGGCTGTCACGGAGGTCCCGCCGGCTGGTCCGCGGGCCATTTAGGGTCCCGCGAGTGAGCGGTCGCGGTCCGGAATCCAGGCCGGCCAGGAGGCACCGCCAGGCGGATAGGCGGTCACGGAGGTCCCGCCAGCTGGTCCGCGGGCCATTTATGGTCCCGTAAGTTAGCGGTCGCGGCCCGGAATGCACGCCGGCCAGGAGGCACCGCCAGGCGGGTAGGCTGTCACGGAGGTCCCGCCGGCCGGTCCGCGGGCCAATTACCTCCAGCCGAGCGGATATGAACTTTATTAGCACCTTCTACGAGATGGCGGAGCCTTATTCGACAACCAGCACCTCGGCTTAGCATTTTCCACGGCCCGCTGATCTTCCAGAAGACGTCCAGCCGGTTTCCTCCTCACATTTTAAGCCGGCCGAGGCTTCCGGCACCCCGGCTAAGCTTTCTCCACGGCCCGCTGAGCTTCCAGGGGACCTCCGGCCGGTTCTCCCGGTGCCTCGCGCCTCGCTTTGTGAGCCGGCCGAGGCTTCCAGCACCTCGGCTGAGCGTTTCCCACGGCCCGCTGAGCTTCCAGGGGACCTCCAGCCGGTTCTCCCGGTGCCTCGCGCCTCGCTTTGTGAGCCGGCCGAGGCTTCCAGCACCTCGGCTGAGCGTTTCCCACGGCCCGCTGAGCTTCCAGGGTACCTCCAGCCGGTTCTCCCGGTGCCTCGCGCCTCGCTTTGAGAGCCGGCCGAGGCTTCCAGCACCTCGGCTGAGCGTTTTCGGCGGCCCGTTGCTCTCCCGGAGGTCGCAACGGGGAGTTACCTCCCTCTCGCGGACACGGCGAGTAAATACACCGCCTCTCGCACTTGGCGCACACTCACTCGCATTGCTACGCCTCCCGTGGCACTTTAAGCGGCCGAACGGCGGGAGTAACTACGACTCTCTTAAGGTAGGCTCACTTGACTATTTATTCATGTATTTATTTATTTTTGACGGTTCGCGGAGGCGATGACGCTCCGCGCGGGTAAACGGCGGGAGTAACTGTGACTCTCTTAAGGTAGGCTCACTTGACATCTATTTATTTATGTATTTATTTATTTTTGACGGTTCGCGGAGGCGATGACGCTCCGCGCGGGTAAACGGCGGGAGTAACTGTGACTCTCTTAAGGTAGGCTCACTTGACATCTATTTATTTATGTATTTATTTATTTTTGACGGTTCGCGGAGGCGATGACGCTCCGCGCGGGTAAACGGCGGGAGTAACTGTGACTCTCTTAAGGTAGGCTCACTTGACATCTATTTATTTATGTATTTATTTATTTTTGACGGTTCGCGGAGGCGATGACGCTCCGCGCGGGTAAACGGCGGGAGTAACTGTGACTCTCTTAAGGTAGGCTCACTTGACATCTATTTATTTATGTATTTATTTATTTTTGACGGTTCGCGGAGGCGATGACGCTCCGCGCGGGTAAACGGCGGGAGTAACTGTGACTCTCTTAAGGTAGGCTCACTTGACATCTATTTATTTATGTATTTATTTATTTTTGACGGTTCGCGGAGGCGATGACGCTCCGCGCGGGTAAACGGCGGGAGTAACTGTGACTCTCTTAAGGTAGGCTCACTTGACATCTATTTATTTATGTATTTATTTATTTTTGACGGTTCGCGGAGGCGATGACGCTCCGCGCGGGTAAACGGCGGGAGTAACTGTGACTCTCTTAAGGTAGGCTCACTTGACATCTATTTATTTATGTATTTATTTATTTTTGACGGTTCGCGGAGGCGATGACGCTCCGCGCGGGTAAACGGCGGGAGTAACTGTGACTCTCTTAAGGTAGGCTCACTTGACATCTATTTATTTATGTATTTATTTATTTTTGACGGTTCGCGGAGGCGATGACGCTCCGCGCGGGTAAACGGCGGGAGTAACTGTGACTCTCTTAAGGTAGGCTCACTTGACATTTATTTATTTATGAATTTATTTATTTTTGACGGTTCGCGGAGGCGATGACGCTCCGCGCGGGTAAACGGCGGGAGTAACTGTGACTCTCTTAAGGTAGGCTCACTTGACATTTATTTATTTATGAATTTATTTATTTTTGACGGTTCGCGGAGGCGATGACGCTCCGCGCGGGTAAACGGCGGGAGTAACTGTGACTCTCTTAAGGTAGGCTCACTTGACATTTATTTATTTATGAATTTATTTATTTTTGACGGTTCGCGGAGGCGATGACGCTCCGCGCGGGTAAACGGCGGGAGTAACTGTGACTCTCTTAAGGTAGGCTCACTTGACATTTATTTTGGCGGTTCGCGGAGGCGCCGGGAGGCCGTGCGCGCGCGCGCAGAGCGGCCGAATAACGCTCCGCCGGCCCCGGGTGATTACCGAGAGGCTCCCCGGCCTCGCGGAGCTCCGACGCTCCTCCGCGGGACCTCCGGCGGCCGGCGCGCTCGCGCACCACCCCCCGGTGCTCCGGCGGCCCCGGGTGACGACTAAGAGGCTCCCCGGCCGGCCTCGCGGAGCTCCGGCGCTCCTCCGCGGGACTTCCAGCGGCCGGCGCGCTCACGCACCACCCCCCGGCACCACCCGGGAGGCCGTGCTCGCGCGCCAAGTGGCCGAAAATAGCTCCAAGCCCAGCGGATCGGCTGCTTGGAAGCACCGCGCCGTCCGGCTCCACCTGGTACCTCGCACGGCTCTCATCTCCCCCCCGCACGGACTTCCGAGCGCTCGGGGAGACGCTCGGAAGCTGCCGGTGCCGCCGCGGCGGGGAATTGCCTCCCTCTGGCGGACGCGGCGAGTAAAAACACCACCTCTCGCACTTTGCGCACACTTACTTGCGTGGGTCCGCTTCCGATGACACTTTGAGCGGCCAAACGGCGGGAGTAACTACGACTCTCTTAAGGTAGGCTCACTTGACATTTATTTATGTATTTATTTATTTTTGACGGTTCGCGGAGGCGATGACGCTCCGCGCGGGTAAACGGCGGGAGTAACTGTGACTCTCTTAAGGTAGCCTGACTCGACGTCTTTTTCAACGGTGGCTGGAGGACCCGGGCGGTTCTCGGGGGTGCGTCGCTCCTCACTTTTGACGCCCGAGGAGGCTCCCGGCACCTCGGCTACGCGTTTTCGGCGGCCCGCTGAGCTTCCAGAAGACCTCCAGCCGGTTCTCCCGGTGCTTTCTTCCTCACGTTTTAAGCCGGCCGAGGCTCCCGGCACCCCGGCCAAGCGTTTCCCACGGCCCGCTGAGCTTCCAGGGGACCTCCGGCCGGTTCTCCGCGCGCTTTCCTCCTCACTTTTAAGCCGGCCGAGGCTTCCGGCACCCCGGCCAAGCGTTTCCCACGTCCCGCTGAGCTTCCAGGGGACCTCCGGCCGGTTCTCCGCGCGCTTTCCTCCTCACATTTTAAGCCGGCCGAGGCTCCAGGCACCCCGGCTAAGCTTTCTCCACGGCCCGCTGAGCTTCCAGGGGACCTCCGGCCGGTTCTCCGCGCGCTTTCCTCCTCACTTTTAAGCCGGCCGAGGCTTCCGGCACCCCGGCCAAGCCTTTCCCACGGCCCGCTGAGCTTCCAGGGGACATCCAGCCGGTTCTCCGCGCGCCCCCCTCCTAACTCGACGCCCGAGGAGGCTCCAGGCACCCCGGCCGAGCCTTTTCGGCGGCCCGCTGATCTCCCGGAGGTCGCAACGGGGAATTGCCTCCCTCTCGCGGACACGGCGCGTAAATGCACCGCCTCTCGCACTTTGCGCACACTCACTCGCATCGCTACGCCTCCCGTGGCACTTTAAGCGACCGGGACCACCGCGAGCGCGGGCGATGACTAAGAGGCTCCCCGGCCGGCCTCGCGGAGCTCCGACGCTCCCCCGCGGGACTTCCGGCGGCCGGCCGGAGCCTCGGCACGGCTGCCGCACTCCCTAATAACACCCCGCGGACCCCCGCGAGCCGAACGCTCGCTGCCGCGGGCGACCCGTGCCAAGGCGGACGCGTGACGGCGCGGGAGCCCTCGGCACTATATCACGGTCACGTATGTAGTCAAATCGTGTAAAATCACCGTTAGTTTATTCATAATATAGGTAATAATTAAATAAATATTAACATCGCGTATATCATTAATAAACACATGTATGTATTTATTTAATAATTAAATAAATATTAACATCGCGTATAATCATGCGCAATACTTCGTGGCCGACCGGGGAACCGGCGAAGGCGGACGCATCGCGGCGCGAGAGCCGTTGGCACTTTGGAAAAATAAATAAATAAATAAATAAATAAATAAATAATAATTCGCCGACCGGGCTCCGGGGGGAGAGGCCGATTTTTGGCCGTTCGTGGCCGACCGGGGAACCGGCGAAGGCGGACGCATCGCGGCGCGAGAGCCGTTGGCACTTTGGAAAAATAAATAAATAAATAAATAAATAAATAAATAATTCGCCGACCGGGCTCCGGGGCAAGAGGCCGAATTTTCGCTCGTTCGGGCCGACCGGGGAACCGGCGAAGGCGGACGCAGCGCGGCGCGAGAGCCGTTGGCACTTTGAAAAAAAAAAAAAAAAAAAAATTCGCCCACCGGGCTCCGGGGGAAGAGGCCGGCTTTTCGCCGTTCGCGGCCGACCGGGGAACCGGCGAAAGCGGACGCGCTCTCTAACGAGCCCCGCCGGCCGGAGGAAGTGCGCCCTCTGGCGGACACGCCGTTGTAAATGAATGGGGTTTGGCACTTAGTGCATTTTTCGCCCAAGTCGAAGCGCGCTCCGGGCGAGGAGGCCGGATTCTCGCCACCCGTGGCCGGCCGGGGAACCGGCCAAGGCGGACGCGCTCTCTAACGAGCCCCGCCGGCCGGAGGAAGTGCGCCCTCTGGCGGACACGCCGTTGTAAATGAATGGGGTTTGGCACTTGGTGCATTTTTCGCCCAAGTCGAAGCGCGCTCCGGGCGAGGAGGCCGGATTCTCGCCACCCGTGGCCGGCCGGGGAACCGGCGAAGGCGGATAGGCTTTCACGGAGGATCCGCCGGCTGGTCCGCGGGCCGATTAGGGTCCCGCGAGTGAGCGGTGGCGGTCCGGAATCCAGGCCGGCCAGGAGGCACCGCCAGGCGGATAGGCTTTCACGGAGGTCCCGCCGGCTGGTCCGCGGGCCGATTAGGGTCCCGCGAGTGAGCGGTGGCGGTCCGGAATCCAGGCCGGCCCGGAGCCACCGCCAGGCGGATAGGCTTTCACGGAGGAGCCGCCGGCTGGTCCGCGGGCCGTTTAGGGTCCCGCGAGTGAGCGGTCGCGGTCCGGAATCCAGGCCGGCCAGGAGGCACCGCCAGGCGGATAGGCTTTCACGGAGGACCCGCCGGCTGGTCCGCGGGCCGTTTAGGCTCCCGTAAGTTAGCGGTCGCGGTCCGGAATACAGGCCGTCCAGGAGGCACTGCCAGGCGGATACACTCTCTAACGAGCCCCGCCGGCTGGTCCGCCGGGGGAAGTGCGCCCTCTGGCGGACACGCCGTTGTAAATGAATGGGGTTTGGCAACGCAGGCTGACGGGCGGCCGCTTCCACGGGCCGGTACTACTCTACGGAGGCGCTAGCCGCCTCCGGTGGGGGCCGTGTGATCTCGCTGGATGCCCGAGGACCTTCCGCGAGGCCCGGCCGCAGCTTTTACGCGCGCCCGGTCCTATTACCTGGTGGAAGCTGGAGGCCGGGGCTCCGCAGCTCGCCGCCCGGGGACCTTCCGCGAGGCCCGGCCGCAGCTTTTACGCACCACCGCTGCTATTCTCTGGCTCCGGCTTCGTCCCGGAGGGTGCTTGGGGAACGGCGGCGCACACCGCGAACGGCCGGTGGCGGTCGGCTGGTGGCGGTCGGCTGGTGGCTGTCGGCTGGTGGCGGTCGGGGGTGGCGCTTGGGGATGGCGCTTGGGGATGGTGGCTGTCGGCTGGTGGCGGTCGGCTGGTGGCGGTCGGCTGGTGGCGGTCGGCTGGTGGCGGTCGGGGGTGGCGCTTGGGGATGGCGCTTGGGGATGGTGGCTGTCGGCTGGTGGCGGTCGGCTGGTGGCGGTCGGGGGGTGGCGGTCGGGGATGGCGCTTGGGGATGGTGGCTGTCGCCTTGTGGCGGTCGGCTGGTGGCGGTCGCCTTGTGGCGGTCGCCTTGTGGCGGTCGGGGATGGCGCTTGGGGATGGTGGCTGTCGCCTTGTGGCGGTCGGCTGGTGGCGGTCGCCTTGTGGCGGTCGCCTTGTGGCGGTCGGGGATGGCGCTTGGGGATGGTGGCTGTCGCCTTGTGGCGGTCGGCTGGTGGCGGTCGGCTGGTGGCGGTCGGGGGGTGGCGGTCGGGGATGGCGCTTGGGGATGGTGGCTGTCGCCTTGTGGCGGTCGGGGGGTGGCGGTCGGGGATGGCGCTTGGGGATGGTGGCTGTCGCCTTGTGGCGGTCGGCTGGTGGCGGTCGGCTGGTGGCGGTCGGCTGGTGGCGGTCGGGGGGTGGCGGTCGGGGGTGGCGCTTGGGGATGGTGGCTGTCGCCTTGTGGCGGTCGGCTGGTGGCGGTCGCCTTGTGGCGGTCGGGGGGCGGCGGTCGGGGGTGGCGCTTGGGGATGGTGGCTGTCGGCTGGTGGCGGTCGGCTGGTGGCGGTCGGCTGGTGGCGGTCGGCTGGTGGCGGTCGGGGGTGGCGCTTGGGGATGGCGCTTGGGGATGGTGGCTGTCGCCTTGTGGCGGTCGGCTGGTGGCGGTCGCCTTGTGGCGGTCGGGGATGGCGCTTGGGGATGGTGGCTGTCGCCTTGTGGCGGTCGCCTTGTGGCGGTCGCCTTGTGGCGGTCGGGGATGGCGCTTGGGGATGGTGGCTGTCGCCTTGTGGCGGTCGGCGGTGGTGGTTTGGGACCGGCGTCCGGCGCAAAGTGCGTGTTGCGCGGGCCGGAGAAAATTTAGGCCAGGGGCCCGCCGCTGGAGAAATTTTTAGGTACCAGGGGTGGATTTTTTTTGTCACCGCAGGAGGGGGACGTTGCCTCCGTCCGTGTCCGACGGAAAGTGCGTGTTGCGCGGGCCGGAGAAAGTTTAGGCCAGGGGCCCGCCGCTGGAGAAATTTTTAGGTACCAGGGGTGGATTTTTTTTGTCACCGCAGGAGGGGGACGTTGCCTCCGTCGGTGTCCGGCGGAAAGTGCGTGTTGCGCGGCCCGGAGAAAGTTTAGGCCCGGGGCCCGCCGCTGGAGGAATTTTTAGGTACCAGGAGCGGATGTACTTACTTCCACAGCGCCCGCGCGCTCCCGGCCGGTGTCCGAGGATGCTGCCTCATCCCCGGACGCGCCTCTTACGCACGCCCGCTGTCATCCTCCGGAGACTGAGTTCCACTTAGTGGAGGCTACGTTCCACTTGGGGGAGGCTGCCTACTCCCGGCTGACGCCCGAGGATGCTGCCTCATCCCCGGACGCGCCTCTTACGCACGCCCGGTGTCATCCTCCGATCACTAAGTTCCACTTGGAGGTTCACAAGACGGGCGCGGACGCACACCCACGCCCGGCCAGAGTGACCGAGAGGCGGACATACGTTATCTTA
>NW_026061649.1:140000-148436 GCF_024217435.2 Syngnathus scovelli
TGCCCGCGCGAGGCACGCTTTGCGATGGCCCGAGGCGGGAAGCTGCGCCCCGTCCGAGTCAGACTCGGTCGTTGCGGCCCGCCCGGTCACGCGATGCGGCCAGGATGCGGAGTTTTGCCGGCGCTGGGGGGATCCGGAAGGACGAAGGGGCGACGGTGGCGGTCACAGCTCGTCGCCTCCGTGACCCAGACGGGACTGTGCGCACCCCGAGTCAGACTCGGTTCGGCGCGGCCCGCTGCGGCCGGCTGGCGAGGTGAGATGTGGGCCATTGCCGCGCTCCCGACGAACCGTTCCGGGGGGCTGGTGACGTCGCGCGTTCGGCGCTGATGCTGCGACCGGGAGGGAAGCTGCGCCCCGTCCGAGTCAGACTCGGTCGTTGCGGCCCCCCCGAGCCCGCACGCCTCACGCGGAGGGGTCATACGCCCCGGCGGCCACGATAGACGCCTCCCGCTTCGCGGTGGTCGGGAAGGCGTGTGCGGATATGTGCGGAGGTTGGGACTCGGGCTTGGTCTTTGAGAAATCGGTTTCGCGGTCGACCGGCGCGGCCGGCGGACGCCCACGTGGCGTGCCGCAAGTCGGATCGCGCGCTCGGCCTCCGTGGATGGCCTCTGGGTGAGGTTGAGCCGGGGCGTCTCGGTTTCGCTGCCGTACGGTTCGCGCTAGGCCTGCGCGGGCGGCGCGGGGCGCGCGCTCGCGCGGCGGCCTAGCGCTGGAGTGCGACCCGCAAGTGGGGAGGAACCGTCCACCCAACGCCGGCGGTAGCCGGGGCCGGTGGGGGCCCTACCAAGGCGGGTCATGGGCGCATGTCGGTCAGGTTATAAGAGTGTTTTTTTCGCTCCGGGCTAGAGCCGGGTGAGGTCGTCTCGAACCACGTGCCTGAAGGCCGCCTCGCGCCGGATTCGGCCCCGCTCATTCGTCGGAGTGACCGCCCGACGCGGGCATCGCTAGATTAGCCGTGGCCCCGATCCTTCCCCATCGACAGCCTTTCGCCCCCTTCGCTCCGGCCTCTGAGGCGGCCGGTACCCCTTTCTTGGATGAGACAGAACCCTTGACGGGCCGTTCGCAGATTTTTGCCCGGCCTGTGTTTAAGGAGGCGGCCGGTACCTCCCTCCTTGGATGACCAACAACCCTTGACGGGCCATTCGCAGATTTTTGCCCGGCCTGTGTTTAAGGAGGCGGCCGGTACCTCCCTCCTTGGATGACCTTCTACCCTTGACGGGCCATTCGCAGATTTTTGCCCGGCCTGTGTTTAAGGAGGCGGCCGGTACCTCCCTCCTTGGATGACCTTCTACCCTTGACGGGCCATTCGCAGATTTTTGCCCGGCCTGTGTTTAAGGAGGCGGCCGGTACCTCCCTCCTTGGATGACCCACTACCCTTGACGGGCCCATTCGCAGATTTTTGCCCGGCCTGTGTTTAGGGAGGCGACCGGTCCTCCGTAGCTTGATCGGATTTCCCTTCCGGCCTGTGTTTAAGGAGGCGGCCGGTCCTCCGTAGCTTGATCGGATTTCCCTTCCAGCCTGTGTTTAAGGAGGCGGCTGGTCCTCCCCGGTCGGTTGCCAAGCGACCGGGACCCGCAAGTGGGCAGGAACCGTCCACCCAACGCCGGCGAGCCGGGGCCGGTGGGGGCCCTACCAAGGCGGGTCTAACTTCAGGCGGTGCAAACGGGGGAGGGGGGTAAGGACGGCTGCCGGGAGCAGACAGCCGTCCCCGGGAGGGGGTAGTAGCTTCGCGGCGGCCGCCGGGAGCAGACGGCCGTCCGCGGATTCTGCCAATGCCTGTAGGACTTTGAATATTTCACAGCCGTGCTGTGGCACTTAGAAAATTTTTCAGAGATGTGGCACTTAGAAAGTTTTTCAGAGATGTGGCACTTAGAAAGTTTTTCAGAGATGTGGCACTTAGAAAGTTTTTCAGAGATGTGGCACTTTGAACATTTTTGAGAGATGTGGCACTTTGAAAATTTTTGAGAAATGTGGCACTTTGAAAATTTTTGAGAAATGTGGCACTTTGAAAATTTTTGAGAAATGTGGCACTTAGAAAATTTTCTCTCTCTCTCTGGAAGTGCCGTGCCTTCTTCAGTTCTGCTATCCGAGCAGGGGACGCTTGCTGGCGGCCGTTACCAGCGCTCGGACCAGGCCCAATTGATTTGCATGGAAAACAATTGCGTCCCCCATGCTCGTTCTGACTATATTTTGCGAAAGGGGGGTAAAGTGATGAGTACACTAAGTGGGGGGACCAACCCATGTACTCTAGAAAAAGTACATGGGTTGACAAAAGACCAGTTCGTACTGCACCCCTGGTACCCAAACCCCTGGTACCTTTAGGCACTTAGAAAAATTTCGCCCAAATTTGGAGGTCGCTCCAGGGGAAGAGGCCGAATTTTCGCCTATTACGGCCGACCGCGGGAACCAGCCGAGGCGGACGCTTTTCGGCGCAAGAGCCGTTGGCACTTAGAAAATATTCGCTAAACTTCAAAGGACCTCCAGGGGAAGAGGCCGAATTGTCACTTTTTCTGGCCGACATCGGGAACCAGCCGAGTCGGACTCTTTACGGCGGAGCAGCCGTTGGCACTTAGAAAATATTCGCCAAACTCGGCCGGACTTCCAGGGGAAGAGGCCGAATTGTCACTTGTTCTGCCCGACATCGGGAACCAGCCGAGTCGGACACTTTAAGGCGGAGCAGCCGTTGGCACTTAGAAAATATTCGCCAAACTTGAACGGACCTCCAGGGGAAGAGGCCGAATTTTCACCTGTTCTGGCCGACATCGGGAACCAGCCGAGTCGGACGCTTTTCGGCGCAAGAGCCGTTGGAACTTAGAAAATATTCGCTAAACTTCAAAGGACCTCCAGGGGAAGAGGCCGAATTGTCACTTGTTCTGGCCGACATCGGGAACCAGCCGAGTCGGACTCTTTACGGCGGAGCAGCCGTTGGCACTTAGAAAATATTCGCCAAACTCGGCCGGACTTCCAGGGGAAGAGGCCGAATTGTCACTTGTTCTGCCCGACATCGGGAACCAGCCGAGTCGGACACTTTAAGGCGGAGCAGCCGTTGGCACTTAGAAAATATTCGCCAAACTTGAACGGACCTCCAGGGGAAGAGGCCGAATTTTCACCTGTTCTGGCCGACATCGGGAACCAGCCGAGTCGGACGCTTTAAGGCGGAGCAGCCGTTGGCACTTAGAAAATATTCGTTAAACTTGAAAGGACCTCCAGGGGAAGAGGCCGAATTGTCACTTGTTCTGGCCGACATCGGGAACCAGCCGAGTCGGACGCTTTAAGGCGGAGCAGCCGTCGGCACTTAGAAAATATTCGTTAAACTTGAAAAGACCTCCAGGGGAAGAGGCCGAATTGTCACTTGTTCTGGCCGACATCGGGAACCAGACGAGTCGGGCCCTTTAAGGCTGAGCAGCCCTTGGCACTTAGGAAATATTTGCCTTAACTCGGCCGGACTTCCAGGGGAAGAGGCCGGATTTTCACTTGTTCTGGCCAACATCGGGAACCAGCCGAGTCGGACACTTAAAGGCTGAGCAGCCGTTGGCACTTAGGAAATATTTGCCTTAACTCGGCCGGACTTCCAGGGGAAGAGGCCGGATTTTCACTTGTTCTGGCCGACATCGGGAACCAGCCGAGTCGGACACTTTAAGGCTGAGCAGCCGTTGGCACTTAGGAAATATTTGCCTTAACTCGGCCGGACTTCCAGGGGAAGAGGCCGATTTTTCACTTGTTCTGGCCGACCGGGGGAACCAGCCGAGTCGGACACTTTACGGCGGAGCAGCCGTTGGCACTTAGGAAATATTCGCCAAAATGTTCCGGACCTCCAGGGGAAGAGGCCAAATTTTCACTTGTTCTGGCCGACCGGGTGAACCGGCCGAGGCGGACACTTTACGGCGGAGCAGCCGTTGGCACTTAGGAAATATTCGCCAAAATGTTCCGGACCTCCAGGGGAAGAGGCCAAATTTTCACTTGTTCTGGCCGACCGGGTGAACCGGCCGAGGCGGACACTTTACGGCGGAGCAGCCGTTGGCACTTAGGAAATATTCGCCAAAATGTTCCGGACCTCCAGGGGAAGAGGCCGAATTTTCACTTGTTCTGGCCGACCGGGGGAACCAGCCGAGGCGGACACTTTACGGCGGAGCAGCCGTTGGCACTTAGGAAATATTCGCCAAAATGTTCCGGACCTCCAGGGGAAGAGGCCGAATTTTCGCTCGTTCGGGCCGACCGGGAGAACCAGCCGAGGCGGACACTTTACGGCGGTTGAGCCGTTGGCACTTAGAAATTATTCAGACTTCCATCAAACACACATCGGCCTTTTGCCGTCACTGCCCGGGATGGGCACCGTGGTAGCTCGGACAGTTCGCGTGACAGCTTCCGCTGGCACTTAGACAATTTTTAAAATGAAAATAAACAGTTCTGCACATACGTGCCGACTATATTTTGCGAAATGGGGGTAAAGTGATGAGTACACTAAGTGGGGGGACCAAGTACATAAAGCCCACCCCTGGTACCTCAGAGAGGCCGAATTGACACATTTTGTGTCCGACCGCGGGAACCAGCCGAGGCGGACGCTTTTCGGCGCAAGAGCCGTTGGCACTTAGAAAATATTCGTTAATCTTGAACGGACCTCCAGGGGAAGAGGCCGAATTTTCACTTGTTCTGGCCGACATCGGGAACCAGCCGAGGCGGACGCTTTTCGGCGCAAGAGCCGTTGGCACTTAGAAAATATTCGTTAATCGTGAACGGACCTCCAGGGGAAGAGGCCGAATTTTCACTTGTTCTGGCCGACATCGGGAACCAGCCGAGGCGGACGCTTTTCGGCGCAAGAGCCGTTGGCACTTAGAAAATATTCGTTAATCTTGAACGGACCTCCAGGGGAAGAGGCCGAATTTTCACTTGTTCTGGCCGACATCGGGAACCAGCCGAAGCGGACGCTTTACGGCGGAGCAGCCGTTGGCACTTAGAAAATATTCGTTAATCTTGAACGGACCTCCAGGGGAAGAGGCCGAATTTTCACTTGTTCTGGCCGACATCGGGAACCAGCCGAGTCGGACGCTTTTCGGCGCAAGAGCCGTTGGCACTTAGAAAATATTCGTTAATCTTGAACGGACCTCCAGGGGAAGAGGCCGAATTTTCACTTGTTCTGGCCGACATCGGGAACCAGCCGAGTCGGACTCTTTACGGCGGAACAGCCGTTGGCACTTAGGAAATATTCGCCGAACTCGGCCGGACTTCCAGGGGAAGAGGCCGAATTTTCACTTGTTCTGGCCGACATCGGGAACCAGCCGAGGCGGACGCTTTTCGGCGCAAGAGCCGTTGGCACTTAGAAAATATTCGTTAATCTTGAACGGACCTCCAGGGGAAGAGGCCGAATTTTCGCTCGTTCGGGCCGACCGGAGGAACCAGCCGGGTCGGACACGTTACGGCGCAACAGCCGTTGGCACTTTGAAAATATTCGCCAAAATGTTCCGGACCTCCAGGGGAAGAGGCCGTATTTTCGCTCGTTCGGGCCGACCGGAGGAACCGGCCGGGTCGGACACGTTACGGCGCAACAGCCGTTAGCACTTAGAAATTATTCGTTAAACTTGAACGGACCTCCAGGGTTAAGAGGCCGAATTTTCGCTCGTTCGGGCCGACCGGAGGAACCAGCCGGGTCGGACACTTTACGGCCCAACAGCCGTTGGCACTTTGAAAATATTCGCCAAAGTCGTCCGGACCTCCAGGGGAAGAGGCCGAATTTTCGCTCGTTCGGGCCGACCGGAGGAACCAGCCGGGTCGGACACTTTACGGCGGAACGGCCGTTGGCACTTTGAAAATATTCGCCAAAATGTTCCGGACCTCCAGGGGAAGAGGCCGAATTTTCGCTCGTTCGGGCCGACCGGAGGAACCGGCCGGGTCGGACACGTTACGGCGCAACAGCCGTTGGCACTTTGAAAATATTCGCCAAAATGTTCCGGACCTCCAGGGGAAGAGGCCGAATTTTCGCTCGTTCGGGCCGACCGGAGGAACCAGCCGGGTCGGACACTTTACGGCCCAACAGCCGTTGGCACTTTGAAAATATTCGCCAAAGTCGTCCGGACCTCCAGGGGAAGAGGCCGAATTTTCGCTCGTTCAGGCCGACCGGAGGAACCAGCCGGGTCGGACACGTTACGGCGCAACAGCCGTTCGCACTTAGAAAATATTCGCCAAAGTCGTCCGGACCTCCAGGGGAAGAGGCCGAATTTTCGCTCGTTCGGGCCGACCGGAGGAACCAGCCGGGTCGGACACGTTACGGCGGAACAGCCGTTGGCACTTTGAAAATATTCGCCAAAATGTTCCGGACCTCCAGGGGAAGAGGCCGAATTTTCGCTCGTTCGGGCCGACCGGGAGAACCAGCCGAGGCGGACACTTTACGGCGGTTGAGCCGTTGGCACTTAGAAATTATTCAGACTTCCATCAAACACACATCGGCCTTTTGCCGTCACTGCCCGGGATGGGCACCGTGGTAGCTCGGACAGTTCGTGTGACAGCTTCCGCTGGCACTTAGAAAATTTTTAAAATGAAAATAAACAGTTCTGCACATACGTGCCGACTATATTTTGCGAAAGGGGGGTAAAGTGATGAGTACACTAACTGGGGGGACCAAGTACATAAAGCCTACCCCTGGTACCTCAGAGAGGCCGAATTTTCGAATTCTGAGGCCGAGCTGGGGAACCAGACGAGGCGGACACTTTTCCGAGCGAGAGCCGATGGCACTTAGAAAATTTTCGGCTAAGTCGGCAGGACTTCCAGAGCGAGAGGCCGAATATTCGTCATCTGTGGCCGACCGGGGAACCAGCGAAGGCGGATAGGCGGTCACGGAGGTCCCGCCGGCTGGTCCGCGGGCCAATTTGGGTCCCGTAATTTAGCGGTCGCGGTCCGGAATCCACGCCGAGCGGGGAACCAGCGGAGGCGGATAGGCGGTCACGGAGGTCCCGCCGGCTGGTCCGCGGGCCAATTGGGGTCCCGTAAGTTAGCGGTCGCGGCCCGGAATTCGCGCCGGCCGGGGAACCAGCGCAGGCGGATAGGCGGTCACGGAGGTCCCGCCGGCTGGTCCGCGGGCCAATCGGGGTCCCGTAAGTTAGCGGTCGCGGCCCGGAATTCGCGCCGGCCGGGGAACCAGCGCAGGCGGATAGGCGGTCACGGAGGTCCCGCCGGCTGGTCCGCGGGCCAATCGGGGTCCCGTAAGTTAGCGGTCGCGGCCCGGAATTCGCGCCGGCCGGGGAACCAGCGCAGGCGGATAGGCGGTCACGGAGGTCCCGCCGGCTGGTCCGCGGGCCAATCGGGGTCCCGTAAGTTAGCGGTCGCGGCCCGGAATTCGCGCCGGCCGGGGAACCAGCGCAGGCGGATAGGCGGTCACGGAGGTCCCGCCGGCTGGTCCGCGGGCCAATCGGGGTCCCGTAAGTTAGCGGTCGCGGCCCGGAATTCGCGCCGGCCGGGGAACCAGCGCAGGCGGATAGGCGGTCACGGAGGTCCCGCCGGCTGGTCCGCGGGCCAATCGGGGTCCCGTAAGTTAGCGGTCGCGGCCCGGAATTCGCGCCGGCCGGGGAACCAGCGCAGGCGGATAGGCGGTCACGGAGGTCCCGCCGGCTGGTCCGCGGGCCAATCGGGGTCCCGTAAGTTAGCGGTCGCGGCCCGGAATCCGCGCCGGCCCGCAGCCACCGCCAGGCGGATAGGCTGTCACGGAGGTCCCGCCGGCCGGTCCGCGGGGGGAACTGCGCCCTCTGGCGGACACGCCATTGTAAATGAATGGGGTTTGGCACTTAGTGCATTTTTCGCCGAAGCCGACGAGCGCTCCGGGCGAGGAGGCCGGATTCTCGCCATCCGTGGCCGGCCGGGGAACCGGCCAAGGCGGATAGGCGGTCACGGGGGTCCCGCCGGCTGGTCCGCGGGCCAATTGGGGTCCCGTAAGTTAGCGGTCGCGGCCCGGAATCCGCGCCGGCCAGCAGCCACCGGGAGGCGGATAGGCTGTCACGGAGGTCCCGCCGGCTGGTCCGCGGGCCATTTAGGGTCCCGCGAGTGAGCGGTCGCGGTCCGGAATCCAGGCCGGCCAGGAGGCACCGCCAGGCGGATAGGCGGTCACGGAGGTCCCGCCAGCTGGTCCGCGGGCCATTTATGGTCCCGTAAGTTAGCGGTCGCGGCCCGGAATGCACGCCGGCCAGGAGGCACCGCCAGGCGGGTAGGCTGTCACGGAGGTCCCGCCGGCCGGTCCGCGGGCCAATTACCTCCAGCCGAGCGGATATGAACTTTATTAGCACCTTCTACGAGATGGCGGAGCCTTATTCGACAACCAGCACCTCGGCTTAGCATTTTCCACGGCCCGCTGATCTTCCAGAAGACGTCCAGCCGGTTTCCTCCTCACATTTTAAGCCGGCCGAGGCTTCCGGCACCCCGGCTAAGCTTTCTCCACGGCCCGCTGAGCTTCCA
>NW_026061650.1:0-125000 GCF_024217435.2 Syngnathus scovelli
CTCACTGTCGCATTGCTTTAAGAGCGTCTTTGTGTTTTAGGATGGCTTTACTGCTCCCACTTGTTTTCTTTGGAGGCATGATTAGGGGTGAATACAATCCTCAAAGTAACTAAAATACAATAGCGAACGGAGTCAGTCGGCATCCAGGCCGCGCAGTCGGGTTTTCTCGGGTCCTTTCAGCTTATCTCGTGAGGTTCGACCTACGAATTTTGTTTGACAACCGAAGCAAAAAAAATCTCGAATTTTTTGTTCGAATTCCGATTTGTTCGAGAACCGGGACGTTCGAAAACGGAGGTTTGACTGTATTTATTTATTTAACCTGGTGTTGCATACAGTGGTCCACAGTGTGCACAGGGAGCTTGTGTTTGCACAGACACTTGAAAAATTAGAGCGAACACTGATGGTCATGTAAACAATGTTGGGTCTTCGTACAGTCCAACAGGAGAAAAACGAACTAAGCAAAAAGTAAAAACATACCAAGGATGCCAAGTTCCTCACTCAAAAGATCTGCAAGCCCACTCCGGTTGTGTTTTATCCCAGTATAGATAAAGAGGAGCATTACACAGCTAGGGATGAGGACGGACGGCGATGATGATCATTTTCTCGATTTCATTGTTTTCCCCAAATCAAAGGCTCGGCATTCCATTGCACATAATGTTACGACACATTCCCGAAGCTATTTGGCTGACATGAGGCGTAGAGCAGTGTTTCCCAACCTTTTTTCATTCACGGCACACCTTTTCATTGGAAAAAAATCTCGCGGCACACCGCCAACAAAAATCTGTTAAGCTCCTACATTAAAATCAGTTATATTACAACGAAAGACGTGAAGTCCTAATCCTATATATGTATGGAGAGTCGAATAACTTAATAGAAATAAATACTAAGTATTCTTTAACTTGTATTCCTTTTTTAAAATAAAAGTGACAGTTTTTTTTAAAAAGGTTTTAGACGGTGTAAGAAATAAACTATTTGAAGTGATTGTGATTAAAATAAAAGAATCAACGTGATATTGTTTACCGTTTTATACTAGGTCTATAAATATTGCAACAATAAGAAAAAAGTCACTTGCTGTTCTGACAGCAGCTCAGTGGCTATCATCACAGTCGAGGTGTCTCAACTTGACTGTTTATTTTATGTATGTGAAAAATAACCAATCCAGGTTCTCCGGATGAACTGTGTGCTCTGATTTCCATTGGACCACAAACGCACCACAACCGTCATAGTTGTCTGTCACTGTCAGCAAAAGCACACAGCATAAACTGAATATGTGCTGATGCAATACAATCAGACCGAGACAATATGAAATCTCAAGATTCTCCGATTCTCGATTAGCAAGTGGCTGACCAGGCCTTGCGCGAACTGACGAGTGGTTTGGCGATCCTGTTTACAATGCGCTCCGTAATTAATATTGGACAATCCCACGGCACAGCTGAACGTCTCTCACGGCACACCAGTGTGCCGCGGCACAGTGGTTGGGAAACACCGGCGTAGAGAATCAAAAGTTAATTTGAAGAGAAGCGTAAGCCTTTTTACATTGCGTGTTGACGAGTCCCAAGCAGATAAGTAACGCGCCACATTTCATGTTTAGAAACGGTAACGGCGTTATAACAATTACTAGATTAATTGAGATTATCCGGCACTGGAAAAGTATAATGGCGTTATAAACGTTGTTACCTCTCACGTCGTTAGTCCTAACACTTGTCTAAAACACGTTCAAACGTATTTGCGAGTACGCTCAAACTTGGACTTCCCATAATGCCTCATTGCATTGTGCATGCGTGAGTAAAAAGCTACTTTAAGCATTTTACATGCCATTACCGTAATTTCCGGTATATAAACCACACCGGTGTATAAGCCGCACCAGCTAAAATTCGGGGATATTTTAGTTTTTTTCTTACATAAGCCGCACCGGACTATAAGCCACACGTGCACATGAGTTTTTTACAAAGAAAGACAGTACACAGAAAGCCGTTTAAATGTTTGAATAACATGCTTTAATATGTCTTTCTAAACATTGCCTGTGACGCAGCAGTAGTACCGCAGCAACACGGAAGTGTGCACGCGAGTTATTAACAAAGAAATACTGGACACAGAAAGCTTTTTTAAAGTTTTAATAACATACCTTAACATTTCTTTCCAAACACTGCCTGTGATGCGGCAGTAATACCGCAGCAACACGGAAGTAACACAGCACTAATGGGGTTTGATTAAATCAAACATACCGGTAAAAGTCACTGAGACGCGGCGGTAACATAGCAGCAACACGATAGCACAGCACTCACAGGGCTGGTTAAAGTAAAAGTAAAAAAAAGAGCTTCATCGTCTTCATCTTCCTCCTGTGCACTGAAACCATCAAAGTCTTCCTCCTCAATTTCCGATTGGAATAGCGTTAGCTATCCTTCGCCACACACTTTCTCAGTATCTCTTTCATCATCGTTTTTATCCATTTCTTCTAGCATTTTCCATGATGAGGGTCTGTTCATGCTAATCTTATTCATGCACGAAGCGCTAAATTACATTAAACTAGCGAGCGACACGTATAGCTCCAGAGTAGACGGGACCACGAAATAAAGAAAAGGGTGCCGCAACACAATGTCATCAACATCGACTGCCTTTAGCTTAAAAGCGGCATCATATGCATTTCTTTTGTCCCCCATAATGACGGTTTGTGTATAAAAGCTTCCTTTCAGTAATGTCCGTCTGGATCGCGTTCTGCGTGATGCGCGGAATGTTGTAAACACAAACTAGCAAGTGTTCTTCGGCGCATTATCTCTTCTTCTTCTGTCTCGCTCTTGCTTCCTGCTAGAGCGCCCCCTGGAGGCCGGAGGCCGTAAAACTCCATAAGTACGCCGCACCGCCATTTAAGCCTCAGGGTTAAAAGTAACCTTCTGAATAAAATGCATTAAAAGTTCACATTCATTACAACTTGTTTTTGATGAGCAAAATATCATAAGAATTGAATTTAAATGCTGATTGATTAGGTTTTAATACAATGCAGATGGTCCAAACAGCGCCACTGTTTTGTGTAATCTCTGAGTCACATGGCAGAGTAAGAGAAAGGGTTCAGAACACAGGTGTCAAACTCAAGGCCCGGGGGCCAGATACGGCCCGCCACATCATTCTATGTGGCCCGCGAAGACAAATTGTGCATCAAATTCATGTGTCATTACTAGAATTGCAAATTGTCTTCACTTTTAATATCTTTTTAAAAAAATATTTGACCAGTTTTTACTCGTCTGATTTGAAAACGACTTATTTGTCAGTTTGTTTTGTAGCTTTTACTGTATATAATAGTGTTAAGAGTAAAAGTGATCAAGTCATCACAAAAATCACGAAAAAAATCTTATATAAGACGCACCTGACTATAAGCCGCAGGGTTCAAAATTTTGGAAAAAAGTCGCGGCTTGTACACCGGAAATTACGGTATGTGTTGGAAATGATATACTTTTTTATCATTGGATTCTATGTATCTACTTTTGTGTGCAAGATTCTCCGCAGTATGTGACCATCTAGCCTTGTGAAAATGACTTGGGGGCATATGGCCGGCTAATGACTGGAGTCATTAGCCGCGCTATACAATAAGCCCCATAGTTAGCTAGACATGTTCAGATCATGATTGTCATGGGATGGGTGAAGCAGATAGAGGTCTTATTTAAGTTGAAGTCATGAGTACGGCACAGGGATGTATTCCCAGGGCCACTAAGACTAGGTCTTTGTTAAGCTAATAGTCATGAGACGTCCATACTGCTCCGTCCATAAGAGTATCCCATTTGTTCTGTGGTAATGAGATAACTATGGAATGTACTTCCTGCCTGGGAACCTACCCGATCATGTACACTTGCCCCTTTGTTTCTCTCTCAATAAAAGGCACGGCTAAATTCGAGCAGAGCGCGGATCTCAGCCACACTTGTTGCGTGTGTTTGGGGTGCACCCTTCTGCGCAGAAGAAAACGCTAAGCCAAAAAGACCTACCGCCTCTGAGATTGATTTCAGATAAATGTTGTCAACCCAACAGTATGTACTACAATTAACCCAGTAAAACTTTTTATTTGGCAGCATGGTGGAGCACTGGTTAGCATGTTTGCCTTACAATGCAAAGGTTGTGGGTCCGATTTCGGCTACGGACTTTCTGAGTGGAGCTCGCATGTTCTCCCCATGCCTGCCTGGGTTTCCTCCTGGTATTCCAATGTTCTCCAATGTTGAATAGACGTGCATGGTAGGCCGACTGACGACTATAAATTGTCTGTAGGTTTGAGTGTTAATGGTTATTCGTCTATGTGTGTCCCGCGATTTGGTGACAACCAGTTCAGGGTGTCCATGACTACTGCCCAGAGTGCGAGGATGTGCTCCAGCAAAGTAGCACTACTCTGTGAGTAGGCATGTTCAGAGAGCAAGAGTGCGCTCCACTCCTATTAAAGGGTAACTCAACCCAACATTTTCTTTAAAATATGTTATATATGCCCACAGGAGCCGAAATACATCATTCTTATTAATATTGCGTCCTTGGAATGAGATAAGTAACAAAATTCACTCGTTCTTATCCATCACAGGGGGGCAACCATATTGCCACTCGCTGCCGACTAAAAATGACATCACAGTTGCCAGGTCTCAAGTCAAAAACAATCGCAGTTCAGCTTTAGAAAACTGGTGAGCAAAATAGCCACTCGTTCAGATGGTGAAAAACAGGTGGATTTTAACTGTTACGTTCATATTCAACAAGTGAAAAAAACATCCCTGCGTTTTAACTACTTGGGCAGCTGAGTCACGCCGAAAGTTACGTCATGCATCCTAAAAAACGGCCTTCGGAGAACGCACCCTGTGAATTTGGACACAGCTCCCGACTCCCAGCTGGCCTGGGAACTCCTTGGGATACATCGGGAAGAGCTAGAAGAAGTGGCTGGAGATAAGGAAGTCTGGGCTTTCTTGCTGAAAATGCTGCCTCTACGGCCCAACCTCCAGATAATCGGTAGATGATGTATGTACGGATGACAGGACAAAAATTCAGTATTTTTACTGGGATAATTATTCACTTTGTAATTGTAATCTAATGGACTTTAAAAAACAAACAAAACAAATGTGCTCTATGCGCTAAAAAAAATTAAAATAAAATAAAAACCAGGACCAATAAAGCATTTGGATTTTGTTACATTTTATTTTAAAGATATCACTCAGATGTTCCTATGGAGAGAAAAATGCACGTTATAACACAAGATGCGTGCTGATGACAAAAATGTCATCTTACTTGGCAACAACACCATCATTCTTTGCCAGCCTGAGGATGGAATCATCAGACTCCCCCTGTTTTGCATTTAGGAGAGAACACGCACATGTAAAAAACCACAAGCATTTGAACCATTGAACACAATCCAGGATGACTCACCATTCTGCGGATGGCGCCACAGATGGCATAGGTCTTGAACTGACCGTTGAAACGACCCGTGACCTTGTCCACCTGTAGCAGACATAGTTGAATGAATGACTTTATTTCATACATAGAAATACGTCCACATTACATATAATACAGAACGTACATAGAGCTTGAAAAAGGACAAACTATATACAGTGTCTGACAGAAGTTCTGTCGCTTGTCCATGTTGTAGAAACAATGGCTTATAACCTGACTTTGACTCACCCAAATGAGGTGTAATGTATGAAAATAAATTTGCTTCACTGCAGAAATATTGATCTTTTAATGAACACAGAAAGGTCAGAGTTTGGCAAAACAAGTTTTGTCGCCTTGTCATACAATACACCCAATCGTAGCAAAACCTTTGCAAGTTAGAAGGCAATATCAACATACTAAAATGTCAAGAAATATTAGCTACCTCTTCCCAATTGTTAGGGTTTTTCAGATTATCCTTATCGTATGATTATGTTGGAATGCAACCGGTAATAAATAACGTACCTTGTCTCATCCTACACAAGGTCGTAAAAGTTCCTCCTGATATGTTTTGGGCTTCCTATTCAGTCTACACCAGCCCCCACTCTTTCTCTTAATAAATATGTCCTTGCAGTTGGGAGGGTTTTCAGACTTCATTCCTGAGCGAGTGAACTCTCCACCTGCAGGTGTCTAAAAGAACTTGCTTGTCTCCCGTGTGGTTCTTGCAAAATAAGTGTGAGTGAGCAAATCTCTAACACCAATCATAAAAGGTGTTAGAGTTGTGCTCACTCTAACTTATTTTGCAAGAACCACACGCGAGACAAGCAAGTCCTTTTAGTTGAAGTCATGAGTACGGCACAGGGATGTATTCCCAGGGCCACTAAGACTAGGTCTTTGTTAAGCTAATAGTCATGAGACGTCCATACTGCTCCGTCCATAAGAGTATCCCATTTGTTCTGTGGTAATGAGATAACTATGGAATGTACTTCCTGCCTGGGAACCTGCCCGATCATGTACACTTGCCCCTTTGTTTCTCTCTCAATAAAAGGCACGGCTAAATTCGAGCAGAGCGCGGATCTCAGCCACACTTGTTGCGTGTGTTTGGGGTGCGCCCTTCTGCGCAGAAGAAAACGCTAAGCCAAAAAGACCTACCGCCTCTGAGATTGATTTCAGATAAATGTTGTCAACCCAACAGTATGTACTACAATTAACCCAGTAAAACTTTTTATTTGGCAGCATGGTGGAGCACTGGTTAGCATGTTTGGCTTACAATGCAAAGGTTGTGGGTCCGATTTCGGCTACGGACTTTCTGAGTGGAGCTCGCATGTTCTCCCCATGCCTGCCTGGGTTTCCTCCTGGTATTCCAATGTTCTCCAATGTTGAATAGACGTGCATGGTAGGCCGACTGACGACTATAAATTGTCTGTAGGTTTGAGTGTTAATGGTTATTCGTCTATGTGTGTCCCGCGATTTGGTGACAACCAGTTCAGGGTGTCCATGACTACTGCCCAGAGTGCGAGGATGTGCTCCAGCAAAGTAGCACTACTCTGTGAGTAGGCATGTTCAGAGAGCAAGAGTGCGCTCCACTCCTATTAAAGGGTAACTCAACCCAACATTTTATTTAAAATATGTTATATATGCCCACAGGAGCCGAAATACATCATTCTTATTAATATTGCGTCCTTGGAATGAGATAAGTAACAAAATTCACTCGTTCTTATCCATCACAGGGGGGCAACCATATTGCCACTCGCTGCCGACTAAAAATGACATCACAGTTGCCAGGTCTCAAGTCAAAAACAATCGCAGTTCAGCTTTAGAAAACTGGTGAGCAAAATAGCCACTCGTTCAGATGGTGAAAAACAGGTGGATTTTAACTGTTACGTTCATATTCACCCCTCCGCGAGTCGTCACCTTATCGTGGTGGAGGGGTTTGCGTGCCCCTATGATCCTAGGAGCCATGTTGTCGGGGGCTTCATGCCCCTGGTAGGGTCACCCATGGCAAACGGGTCCTAGGTGAGGGGCCAGACAAAGCACGGCTCACAAGCCCCTTATGATGAGTGATATAAATGGACTTAGTTTTCCCTCGCCCGGACGCGGGTCACCGGGGCCTCCCTCTGGAGCCAGGCCTGGAGGCGGGGCTCGAAGGCGAGCGTCTGGTGGCCGGGCCTTCGCCCATGGGGCCCGGCCGGGCATAGCCCGAAATGGAAACGTGGGTCCCCCTTCCCATGGGCTCACCACCTGTGGGAGGGGCCGAAGGGGTCGGGTGCAATGTGAGCTGGGCGGCAGCCAAAGGCGGGGACCTTGGCGGTCTGATCCCCGGCTGCAGAAGCTGGCTCTTGGGACATGGAATGTCACCTCTCTGGCTGGAAAGGAGCCCGAGCTGGTGTGTGAGGCAGAAAGATTCCGACTAGATATAGTCGGACTAGCCTCCACACACAGTTTGGGTTCCGGTACAAGCCCTCTCGAGAGGGGCTGGACTCTCTTCCACTCTGGAGTTGCCCACGGTGAGAGGCGTCGAGCAGGTGTGGGTATACTTATTGCCCCCCGGCTGGGCGCCTGCACATTGGGGTTCACCCCGGTGAACGAGAGGGTAGCCTCCCTCCGCCTTTGGGTGGGGGGACGGGCCCTGACTGTTGTTTGTGTCTATGCACCAAACAGCAGCTCAGAGTACCCACCCTTCTTGGGGTCCCTGGAGGAAGTGCTGGATAGCGCTCCTTCTGGGGACTCTATCGTTCTACTGGGTGACTTCAATGCTCACGTGGGCAATGACAGTGAGACCTGGAAGGGCGTGATTGGGAGGAACGGCCCCCCTGATCTGAACCCGAGCGGTGTTCTATTGTTGGACTTCTGTGCTCGACACGGATTTTCAATAATGAACACCATGTTCAAACATAAGGGTGTCCATGTGTGCACTTGGCACCAGGACACCCTAGGCCGCAGTTCGATGATCGACTTTGTAGTCGTGTCATCGGATTTGCGGCCGCATGTTTTGGACACTCGGGTGAAGAGAGGGGCGGAGCTGTCAACTGATCACCACCTGGTGGTGGGTTGGCTCCGATGGTGGGGGAAGATGCCGGTCCGACCTGGCAGACCCAAACGCTCTGTGAGGGTCTGCTGGGAACGTCTGGCAGAATCTCCTGTCAGGAAGAGCTTCAACTCCCACCTCCGGCAGAGCTTTTCCCACGTCCCGGGGGAGGCGGGGGACATTGAGTCTGAGTGGACCATGTTCCGCGCCTCCATTGTTGAGGCGGCCGACCGGAGCTGTGGCCGTAAGGTCGTTGGTGCCTGTCGTGGCGGCAACCCCCGAACCCGCTGGTGGACACCGGCGGTAAGGGATGCCGTCAAGCTGAAGAAGGAGTCCTATCGGGCCGTTTTGGCCTGCGGGACTCCGGAGGCAGCTGAGAGGTACCGGATGGCCAAGCGGAACGCGGCTTCGGCGGTTGCTGAGGCAAAAACCCGGGCGTGGGAGGAGTTCGGTGAGGCCATGGAGAATGACTTTCGGACGGCTTCGAGGAAATTCTGGTCCACCATCCGGCGTCTCAGGAGGGGGAAGCAGTGCAACGTCAACACTGTTTACAGTGGGGATGGCGTGCTGCTGACCTCGACTCGGGACGTCGTGAGTCGGTGGGGAGAATACTTCGAAGACCTCCTCAATTCCACCTACACGCCTTCCATTGAGGAAGCAGGGCCTAGAGACTCTGAGGCGGATTCTCCAATCTCTGGGGTCGAAGTCACTGAGGTAGTTAAAAAACTCCTCGGTGGCAAGGCCCCGGGGGTGGATGAGATCCGCCCAGAGTTCTTAAAGGCTCTGGATGTTGTGGGGCTGTCATGGCTGACACGCCTCTACAACGTTGCGTGGACATCGGGGACAGTGCCTCTGGATTGGCAGACTGGGGTGGTGGTTCCCCTCTTTAAGAAGGGGGACCGGAGGGTGTGTTCCAATTACAGGGGAATCACACTCCTCAGCCTCCCTGGTAAGGTCTATTCAGGGGTGCTGGAGAGGAGGGTCCGTCGGGAGGTCGAACCTCGGATTCAGGAGGAGCAGTGTGGCTTTCGTCCTGGCCGTGGAACAGTGGACCAGCTCTACACCCTCGGCAGGATCCTCGAGGGTGCATGGGAGTTTGCCCAACCAGTCCACATGTGTTTTGTGGACTTGGAGAAGGCGTTTGACCGTGTCCCTCGGGAGGTTCTGTGGAGGGTGCTTCGGGAGTACGGGGTGCCAAGCCAACTGATAAGGGCGGTTCGGTCCCTGTATCACCGATGCCAGAGTCTGGTCCGCATTTCCGGCAGTAAGTCGGATTCGTTCCCAGTGAGGGTTGGACTCCGCCAAGGCTGCCCTTTGTCACCGATTCTGTTCATAATTTTTATGGACAGAATTTCTAGGCGCAGCCGAGGCGTTGAGGGGGTCCGGTTTGGGGACCTCAGCATCGCGTCTCTGCTTTTTGCAGATGACGTGGTGCTGTTGGCTTCTTCAGGCCGTGATCTCCAGCTCTCGCTGGAACGGTTCGCAGCCGAGTGTGAAGCGGTCGGGATGAGGGTCAGCACCTCCAAATCCGAGTCCATGGTCCTCGATCGGAAAAGGGTGGAATGCCCTCTCCGGATCGGGGATGAGATCCTGCCCCAAGTGGAGGAGTTCAAGTATCTTGGAGTCTTGTTCACGAGTGAGGGGAGGATGGAGCGTGAGATCGACAGGCGGATCGGTGCAGCGTCGGCAGTAATGCGGACCCTGTACCGGTCCGTTGTGGTGAAGAGAGAGCTGAGCCAAAAGGCAAAGCTCTCAATTTACCGGTCGATTTACGCTCCTACCCTCACCTATGGTCACGAGCTATGGGTCGTGACCGAAAGAACGAGATCTCGGATACAAGCGGCCGAAATGAGTTTTCTCCGCAGGATGTCCGGGCTCTCCCTTAGAGATAGGGTGAGAAGCTCGGTCATCCGGGAGAGACTCGGAGTAGAGTCGCTACTCCTCCACGTTGAGAGGAGCCAGATGAGGTGGCTCGGGCATCTTATCAGGATGCCTCCTGGACGCCTCCCTGGGGAGGTGTTCCGGGCATGTCCCACCGGTAGGAGACCCCGGGGACGACCCAGGACGCGCTGGAGAGACTATGTCTCTCAGCTGGCCTGGGAACGCCTTGGGATCCCCCGGGATGAGCTGGATGAAGTGGCTGGGGAGAGGGAAGTCTGGGAGTCCCTCCTGAAGCTGTTGCCCCCGCGACCCGACCCCGGATAAGCGGAAGAAGATGGATGGATGGATGGATGGATGGATGGATGGATGGATGGACGTTCATATTCAACAAGTGAAAAAACATCCCTGCGTTTCAACTACTTGGGCAGCTGAGTCACGCCGAAAGTTACGTCATGCATCCTAAAAAACGGCCTTCGGAGAACGCACCCTGTGAATTTGGACACAGCTCCCGACTCCCAGCTGGCCTGGGAACTCCTTGGGATACATCGGGAAGAGCTAGAAGAAGTGGCTGGAGATAAGGAAGTCTGGGCTTTCTTGCTGAAAATGCTGCCTCTACGGCCCAACCTCCAGATAATCGGTAGATGATGTATGTACGGATGACAGGACAAAAATTCAGTATTTTTACTGGGATAATTATTCACTTTGTAATTGTAATCTAATGGACTTTAAAAAACAAACAAAACAAATGTGCTCTATGCGCTAAAAAAAATTAAAATAAAATAAAAACCAGGACCAATAAAGCATTTGGATTTTGTTACATTTTATTTTAAAGATATCACTCAGATGTTCCTATGGAGAGAAAAATGCACATTATAACACAAGATACGTGCTGATGACAAAAATGTCATCTTACTTGGCAACAACACCATCATTCTTTGCCAGCCTGAGGATGGAATCATCAGACTCCCCCTGTTTTGCATTTAGGAGACAACACGCACATGTAAAAAACCACAAGCATTTGAACCATTGAACACAATCCAGGATGACTCACCATTCTGCGGATGGCGCCACAGATGGCATAGGTCTTGAACTGACCGTTGAAACGACCCGTGACATTGTCCACCTGTAGCAGACATAGTTGAATGAATGACTTTATTTCATACATAGAAATACGTCCACATTACATATAATACAGAACGTACATAGAGCTTGAACAAGGACAAACTATATACAGTGTCTGACAGAAGTTCTGTCGCTTGTCCATGTTGTAGAAACAATGGCTTATAACCTGACTTTGACTCACCCAAATGAGGTGTAATGTATGAAAATAAATTTGCTTCACTGCAGAAATATTGATCTTTTAATGAACACAGAAAGGTCAGAGTTTGGCAAAACAAGTTTTGTCGGCTTGTCATACAATACACCCAATCCTAGCAAAACCTTTGCTAGTTAGAAGGCAATATCAACATACTAAAATGTCAAGAAATATTAGCTACCTCTTCCCAATTGTTAGGGTTTTTCAGATTATCCTTATCGGATGATTATGTTGGAATGCAACCGGTAATAAATAACCTACCTTGTCTCATCCTACACAAGGTCGTAAAAGTTCCCCCTGATATGTTTTGGGCTTCCTATTCAGTCTACACCAGCCCCCACTCTTAATAAATATGTCCTTGCAGTTGGGAGGGTTTTCAGACTTCATTCCTGAGCGAGTGAACTCTCCACCTGCAGGTGTCTAAAAGGACTTGCTTGTCTCCCGTGTGGTTCTTGCAAAATAAGTTAGAGTGAGCACAACTCTAACACCTTTTATGATTGGTGTTAGAGATTTGCTCACTCACACTTATTTTGCAAGAACACCACGGGAGACAAGCAAGTTCTTTTAGACACCTGCAGGTGGAGATTTCACCCATTGAAGGAATGAAGTCTGAACCCTCCTTCCTGCAAGGGCATATTTATTAAGAGAAACAGAGTGGGGGTATGAGTAGGCTGAATAGAACGCCCTTGTTCTAGATCAAGGTGCTCCAGTACTGGCCAGCCCAGTCACCAGACACGAACATCATTGAGCATGTTTGGGGTAGAATGATGGCGGACGCTTGGAAGACAAAACCAAAAAATCTTGAACTCTTGAGAGGCACGCAAGACTGCATTCTTTCCTGATGATTTCATCAATATGAATCATTGTCGAACCGCATGGATGCAGTCTTTCAAGCTCAAGGACATCAATTCAGCTACAGCTTTTTCAATTGCCTGTGATGGGTGAGTCGAGTGACGCGACCGATATCGAACAGACACCGCTGCTATGCAAGTACGTGAACTCTAATGGGCCGCAAGAAGAAGTGATCAAATTGACACCACTATTTTTCTTTAGATTATTTTAATAATAGGCATACAACTTATGTATTGACACTATGTTGCATTATAAAAGGCTTTTAGATTTTTAAGGCTCCAGACAGGTATGTTTTTTGTTTTTTTTGGGCCGATATGGCCCTTTGAACATTTTGGGTTGCCGAACCCTGGCATAGACAAAGAGACGTGCTTACGAGCAGTGTTCCCTCTAAGCTGCGCAATTGCGGACTGGTCGTGCAGTCTTGGCGCACATGAAATTACATGCTGCGCACAAAATACAATTCAGCATAAACTGATTGATTAAGATCTACTGTTAGACGTACTCTAATCTAATTAAGTGGATGAATGATTTTCTTTCTGTGCCTTTTTGTAGTGTAAATCAGTAATTGACAGTTGTCCAGCCAATGATATGTTTCACTTAGGCTACATAGTATATGTATGACACATATGTGTCCTGCCTATCCATGCAGTGCGGCAGAGTCAAGCGATGCAAATGCTAAATTAGCTAATCATGGCGAAACGAATGAGCAGCGACACATCCACTCGCCAAGCCAAAATAAATAAGAGATGCTTCTTTTAAGTTTGGATGGCTGTCGGAGTGTGTGCAACTACAAGAGGAAACAGTGAAACTGGGTGAGATTTTCTCTTTTTGAATGAGAAAGGTCTCCTCTGCAAAACATGCAGTGAAGCCAAAGTGGTGGGCGAGTTTACGGAGGGAAAAATACGGAAGAAATGGAAGTTGGACTACCTCGCGCGTCACATTCAGCAGAAATGTCATTTGAAAGCTGTTGGAATTGTACAAAGACTCAAGATGGGAGAGCGGATCGGTACGTTATTGCAAAGAACGCAAAAGATCGACAGAAAAGGAACGAGCTGTCACACAAAACAAAATCCGACCCCGAGCAAGTTAAAGTTCTCATTGACAATATTTATTTATTTATTTATTTATTTGTTCATTCATTCATTCATTCTGGTGTTGCACACAGTGGTCCACAGTGTGCACAGGGAGCTTGTGTGTTTGCACAGTCACTTGAAAAATTAGAGGGAACACTGCTTACAAGGCACAATTAGAGCTTTCTGGAAAGCCAGGATCATTGCAGAAGAGCAACGTGACGACAAGACAATATGGAACTTGGCATGTTTCATGGCAAACTTGCCCAATTGTCTAATTTGGATACAGAAGTCATGGACTTGGACGGATTTGCATATAAATATCTATTAACAATAATGTGAGTACATAGAGTACATGGTTAAACAGTAGAATAAAGTACAACCAATGTCAGTGTCTTGGTCCTATAACTTTTTGTTTACCACAAGTCATGCCATAAATAGGCCCGATAATGCGCTCTATGTGTGGATTAAATACAAAACAGACCCTGCAATTGTGCCTTTTAACCCCAAGTGCCTTATTGTGCCAAAAATACGGTAAGTTGGAAAAAGATTACCTCTGCTATGTTGATCTGTACGGAAGCGTGGTCCTTGGCTCCGATGATCCGGTTGCTCGCAGAGCTTTAAAAATAAAATAAAAATAATAATTTAAAAAACAGTGTTTCCATTGATTAATAAAAATACAGTCAAACCTCGGTTTTCAACCACAATCCGTTTCAGAAGGTTGAGAAGCAGATTCAAGTTCAAGTTCAAGTTTACTTTATTGTCAAAAATCCTATGTAACAGGGTTACCACAGAAGTTTGAAATTGCGTTTGACCCGTCTCTAATGTGCATCCATCCATCCATCCATTTTCTGAACCGCTTAGTCCCCACGGGGGTCGCGGGCGTGCTGGAGCCTATCCCAGCCGTCATCGGGCAGTAGGCGGGGGACACCCTGAACCGGTTTAACTAAAAACATTTAAATAAGACATTGACATAAATCTCTTTCTTTCTCACACACACATACACACAACACACACAAACACACAGCTAACTTACTCATACTGAATTTACAATTTCTTTCTCTGACATATTCATTCACAACATAAACATAGACAATGCACACTTACACATTGCAGTCATTCAAACACTAACATGCTGATAAACATGTGCAGTACTATACAATAAAATACTCTCTCTCACATTCACACACACGCACACACACACACGGTGTGTAATAAGAGTATTGACAATACAGACCCACACACACACACATACATACACAGCAGCAGAAATACAATCAGTGGTCATAGAAGTAAAGTGAAAAAGTGTATAACTGTATATAAGGTGCAAGAGTAAAGTGCCAAGTGGCATGGTGACTTTGGAATGTTCAAGTGGTTTTCCTCAGTGTGTTCATGAGTCTGATGGCTTGAGGAAAGAAGCTGTTACTCAGTCTGCTTGTGCTTGTTCCTATCACACCAGGTGATGAGTTGCTGTACCTCCTCTCTGTATGCTGAGTCATCGTTGTCTTTGATGAGGCCCACCACTGTTGTGTCATCTGCAAATTTGATGATGTGATTCGTTTCAAATCTGGCAGAGCAGTCGTGGGTCATCAGCGTGAACAGCAGGGGGGATAGCACACATCCTTGCGGCACCCCGGTGTTTATGACGGTGGTCGCTGAGGAGTTGTTTCCGACTCTGACTGTCTGCGGTCTGTTCGTTAGAAAGTCCAGCAGCCAGTTGCACAGTGAAGTGCTGACGCCTATTGTACTCAGCTTATTCACCAGATGTTGGGGGATGACTGTGTTGAACGCAGAGCTGGAGTCAATGAACAGCATCCGCGCGTGACTGTTTTTGTTCTCCAGATGAGCCAGGCAGAGGTGGAGTGCTGTTGCTATGGCGTCATCAGTGGAGCGCTTGGGGCGGTAGGCAAATTGGTATGGGTCTAGAGTAGTGGGGAGGGTGGATGTTAAGTGGGCCTTCACCAGTCTCTCAAAGCACTTCATCATGATGGAAGTGAGTGCTATGGGTCTGTAGTCATTCAGTGATGATGCTGGTGACTGGATGGACATGCTGAAGTGGAAGAAAATGTATGGAGTACAAGGAAATTTGAAATGTGGAAGAAGTGGTAGAAGTGCTAGAGTGTGGTTGAAATCTTCACAAAGAGATGAGAACGAATTCAAGAGACAAAAGCTAGAAAGATGAAAACTGATGCGGTCACAAGTGTTTGTCAGACCAGGAGACAATAAGGCCCCTGTGAGCAGGTGCAAGGCCGCAGCTCAAGCCGCGGCTCAAGCAAGGGGCAAGAGGAGTTTCCGGTCCTATGCAAATCATGTATCGAAATTTAAAAGATCTGAAACCTCCCCCATATGACAGCAAAACATGTCATTGTCAGGTTATCAAAAATCGTTTTAGATTGTTAGAGCCCCTGTCCACACAAGTACGACAATGCTGTTTGTAGGCCCAATTACAAATGAATAGGGATCAAATTGTGTTACACTGAAGTTAAAATATGCAAATCAAGTGGTAAAGAAATGCAACTTGCTTCTAGAAGGTAAATAAATAAAATTAGAATGTGCTGACCTCGTGTGCATGGAAGGGACCAGCTCATGATCGACCACAGGAAATGGCCAGCCTGTGACGAATCATTGTTGCTGAGACCTACCTTCCGCACGCGAGAGCTGTGCATGTGTGTGCGTATGTGTTAAGTTGATGAAGATTGGCTAAACTTTTAGTATAAAGAAATTTGCTAGACTGTTGTCTATTTAATTTACACCGCAGAACAGAAACAATTTTGACAGATAAAAATGAAAGAAAAAGAGAGAAATCTGTTTGCGAGCAGAAACTAATCCACACTAGTGCATGTTAGTGTCAAGCCATCATGAGAAATTCGGAGTTAACAAAACAACAGAACATGGTTTCAGGAATTGGGAGAAGCTAAATTGTGAATTTAAGATTTTGCAATGCCACATTTAATAGGAATAATTGATTGGTTGTGTTATAAGATTATGCAAAATTCTAAATGCAAGCTAAATCTGAGAGATTGAGTTCTTCAAATTTAAAAACAAAGAAAAAAATCAGATTAATTTGCCAATTGTTTCTTTTAGTTAAGTTTTTTTTGAATTGGTGGATTGTTCTACCAGGAAACCTGAGTTGAAAATGATATATGAATGTTGTGTGGTGAGCTTGGATGAATTGGGACCAATGTGATAGAAAGACTCCTTTTTGGAGACTGTGTGTGAGATGCAAATGAACATTGATGAATGATAGCCTGAATGAAAAGAAATTACAGGTTGAATGGTTGAAGTTGTTGGCGACTACTATAGAAAATTAGTAGAGCGACTTTGATGAAAGAGTGATTTTGAGAAGGTTGAATGTTAGAAAGAAACACGTAGGTTTTGGATTGATAATTAACTAGAGAAAAAAACTGGAGAACCAGTAACATATGTAGAAGATGTGTGAACTGAGAAATTGAGAAGCGTTTTGAAAAGAAAGTCAAATTAAATGATGATGGAATCGTATGTAGTAAAGAACGCATTCTCCTAAAAAGTTTGTCAAGGTGTGAGGCATGGGCGTTGCCAAGCCTCAAAAGGGGGGAGTGAGTAGGACAGATAGTGGAAGATAGTAATAATACAACACTTTATGACAATGAATTTTCGAATACATTTGGTGTTATCTTGTGGTAAATTTTTTGTTAGGGTGTAGATAGGTTAGCAACACGAGAGATTTTAGAGGTTCAAAAGAAAGACAGTTAAAAGAAAACATTTTTGATTTGGACAATTCCAGGCTAACAGGAACATGAGAGCGATAAGAACTACGAGGTGGGATCCAATTTCATTGGGGAGATTGAGAATTCACAGCACCATACTCTAAGTCACATTTTTGAGCAAGCATGACAATAACATGTGAGAGGTCAAGACATACAGATTAGGGCTTGATGTGGAAAGCAGACCTCGATGAGTTGATTTTCAATAATGATACTGAAGACAACATACTGTCCGATTAAATTGGAACTATAGATAAAATGTAGCTCAAAAATAGGATGAGTTGCAGGATTTACGATATAAAAACGAGACCGCTGTTATTAGGAGAATTTGAAGTTTGGTAAACAATGTTACCAGCAAATTGATGGCGCAGCTACATTTGGAGATAGTCTTACAAGTTTGATGTCCCAGCATGTCATTCTCAGTGTCAGAGTCCCTGAAACCCAATCCGAGACTTCGCCTGCAGCCGTGAACAACCACAAAATGGTGCCTGGCTCTGAAGCACCTTTGACCTTTGGCGAAGGACAAGAAAAGACTGCTGTTGTGCTTGGAGGAGGACAAGTACACTCCGGAGGACAGACAACATCCTCGGGGACGAGAAAAGACAGTGAAAAGCGGAGGAACTCACAATGATGAAAATTGACTCATTTGAACAATGGACTCATTCAAGAGTGATGGATGGGGTCGCTCTGAAGCAACAACAAAAGAACACCAACTTGATAGGGTGAAGTGCGGCAAAAAGAAATGGACTTGGAGTGTCCGACAACCAAATCGCACTCCTTGGCGTTACCAAATTTGGTGGAGCTTGGTTCAAAGTGGAAGGGAGGTTCATTGTGCACTGAGTTTGACAGAACTGAGGAGATTTGATGAATAAATAAATAAAAATTTGAAAAATACGTAGGGCTACAGATTATAATCAGAGATTGAACGGATTTGGATAAAACAAATAGGCTAAAACGGTAGGAAACAAGAGCAAGATCTTATATTTTGGCTCATCAAGCTTAAGACGTAGAGGTCGAGTTATATAAATTTTAGAACAGGACATTTGGCAGTCAGGAGGAAGCTAGGTTGCTCAATGTACCTACTCAATACAATAGTAAGGTTTTTTGTTCCACAGTGGAGGTTGGATGGTCAGAAAGTTAGGTACGTTCAATTTTTGACATTCACACAATCATGCATAGGAGTCACACGGCGACAGTTAACAAGACAATGAATGCAATAGGGGCCACCTACGACTGCACCGACATGAAAAAGTAGAAGTGAGAGAGCAGAGTATGGGAATATATGCTAAAACGTCTGCTATACAGTTACCAATAGGAGATTCTATCAAGAGAAGCTACATGAGAGATGGATTAGAATCCCTTTGTCTGTGTGTGAGTGTGTGTGTGTGTGTGTGTGCACACCCTGTGTGGGTGCGAGCGTGTGAGGAGAAAGAAGGCATGGATAAGACAATCTCTTTTACACCAGGAGGCAATAAATGGGAATGCCCCTGTCATAAATAGTTTTTGGTTAAAGGGAATCATTAGGAAGTGTTCAAACTCTTCCCGCAAACATTCCTATTTGCCAGTTAAATGGGCACTACAATTGACTACGAGAGTTGCAAGCAACAGATGAAGAGCAGTCCTTGGCAGATTATATGATCAGGACGCTCAAACTGTGTCAAAGATAAATTTACTGCCGCTTGATCTTTCCTCCTCACAGGTCGACAACCCCATCAATCCAGGAGACTGGGTCTACACCAAGGTCATCAAAAGAAGGAACTGGGCCAGCCACGACGGGAGGGACCATTCCAAGTCTTGCTGACTACACATGTTGCATCCAAGGTTGCAGGACCCACAAATGCATTAACGATGACTGCTCTCCAGGAGGAAACTGGATGGGAGCTTTTGACATCACCGCTGTGTGCCAGGATGAGAGAGCCGTTTTCAAGGTGTAAGGGCTCTACTACCAACATGGCTGCACCATCGGACGGGACCTACTTCATCCAGAAGTTCAGAGGCACTGCCTCACCTGCATCCTATGAGTGCACGTGCCTGTTCAGAACGGATCGTGGTTTTGTGGTCACAAGAGTTGTCCGATGCTGCCTGCCAACTGGACACGAGTGTGTGTGACAGACCTCACCTACAGACTAGAACATCATCAGCTGACGAAAACGTGAGCACATATACAACTTCTTAGACGTGACAGATGTGATAATGATAATGAGGCGTGGATTGCGTAGATGCTGTTCTGTTGAGCATGTATTACGGAAACTTGTTGATTTGACCATCAAATATGCTTCGCAAGTAATGGATACGCGGATGTACTGTTTCTTTGTTTTTCTTTTTGTTTTTATTGATAGCATTCTGGTCGCCTTAAGGCAAAGGGACCGTGTAAGAATTTTCCTGCTAATAACATCTGGCCAGCAGGTTTTTCGCTTACACAATAAGTTTGATCTGGGGTGTTGAGGTAATGCCTAATCTTCACTGGAAAGTGTTGCTATCATTGTTTGTTGTTTTTATTTTTACTATTCTTCTTTCTTCATTATACATATATATATGTTTTTTTCTTACTTGTCTTTGTTGTTTGGGGTGACATAATCATATGATAAAACAGGAGGGAGATGTTAGGGTTTTCCAGGTTATCTTTATCGTAGGATTATGTTGGAACGTAACCTGTAATAATTACCCTCGCCTGTCCTGTCTTAACAAAAGTAGTAGAACAAAGTGCTAAGATCTTTTGAACTGATTGACTAGCTGCAGAGGAAGCAATCAAAGTTGTTTTGTTTACACAACATCGTGAAAGACCCCCTGCTGTGCTTTGATCAGCAGGCCAGGGCCTTCGGCCCCATCCTGCGTCGTTCTATTCACCACGGGAGTTTTCCTCGATCGTCATGGCGGCTGTTTAGATTCCACCACACGCACGTGCGAGTGAAGCCACGCAGATGCTGGCTGACCAGGTGACAGACATGGAGAAACTTCTACCAAATTCACTAATCATTGTTCTGGGTGATCTTAACAGGGCGAACCTCGCACACGAACTCCCCAGATACAGACAGCACATAACGTGTCCCACCAGAGGGGCACAGACACTGGACCACTGCTACACCGTAATTAAGGATGCATACCACTCTGTGGCTTGTGCAGCTTTAGGACTCTCGGACCACTGTCTAGTTCATCTGATCCCTGCCTACAGACAGAAACTAAAAACTTCTAAGCCTGTGGTGAGGACTGTGAGGAAGTGGACAGTGGAGTCAAGGCAGGACCTCCAAGCCTGCTTTGACTGCACCGATTGGGGAATTTTTGAAGCTGCAACTTCAGACCTGTATGAACTCAATGACACTGTCAGTTTTTGTGAGGATCTGTGTGTGCAGACTAAGACCTTCTGCACGCACAACAACGACAAACCTTGGTTTACACCGAACCTCAGGAGGCTGCGCAAAATCAAGGAGGAGGCCTACAGGAGCGGCGACCGGGACCGGTTCAAGCGGACCAGAAACACACTGAACCAAGAGGTCAGGAAAGCCGGGAGGTGTTACGGAGAGAGCCTGGAGAGACACCTCTCTGCCAATCCTGATCCCTCAACAGTGTGGAAAGGTATGCAGAGCATCACGGACTTCAAGAAACGAACTCTCCATCCTGTGGAGAGCCCAAGTCTTGTTAACCAGCTAAACAGGTTCTACTGCAGGTTTGATCGGTCCTCCCACACAACGGGACCTCCTGCAGCACAATCTACATACTCACCTCCCTCTATAACTGCTCTGTCCACACCTCCATCACCGTTGTCACCGACTCTCTCTCTCGCAGAGGCCGCGCCCACAATCCAGATCCGCGAGGAGGAAGTGTGCCAGATGTTCCGGAGGCAAAAGAAGGCACCGGGCCCAGACAGCGTGTCACCTTCCTGCTTGAAAGTCTGCGCTGAGCAGCTGGCGCCCACCTTTGCACGGATCTTTAACCATTCCCTGGAGCTGTGTGAGGTGGCCTCGTGCTTCAAGAGCTCCACCTTCGTTCCAGTGGTCAAGAAGCCCGCCATCAAAGGTTTGAATGACTATAGACCTGTCGCACTGACATCTGTTGTCATGAAATATTTCGAGAGGTTAGTGCTGAACCACCTGAAGGATGTAACGAGCCCCCTGCTTGACCCCCTCCAGTTTGCCTATTGGGCAAGATTCAAGAGTTTTTTTTTTTTTTTTTTTTTTTTTCGCCATGTTTGAGCGTGCCAAACAAGGAATTTGACTTTGGTAAATCACAGCCTCTGTTCAACATTTAGGTGACTAACAACAACACTCAGGACATGTGAAGAACGAAAGATATTCTCAAACACCCCCTGATCTTAAACTCCCAAGAGGGCAAGGAAAAACTCAAAACTCCAGCTAGGGGAAATGAGAAACCTTGAGAAGAGACCACAGATGGGAGGGTCCCTCTTCTAGGATGACCAGGCTGCAATGGATGCAGAGAGGACACATAGTACAAACAGTGTAGACAAAACAGGTGTGGCAAGCGGGATGTTATTGCACAGTAATGAGTCTCAGAGTCTAAGAGTGGTGTGAGTTCATCAGAGCGACAGCCTGGGGGAAGAAGCTGTCTCTGTGTTTGCTGGTTTTAGTGTACAGAGCTCTATAACGGCGTCCGGAGGGGAGTAGTTCAAACAGGCTGCAACCTGGGTGCGAAGGGTCTGTTGAGATGTTACTTGCACGTTTCCTGGTCCTAGACAGCTACAAGTCTTGGATAGATGGGAGGTTGATTCCAATTATCTTTTCTGCAGTCCTTATTGTCCGTTGCAGTCTGTGCTTGTCTTGTTTGGAGGCCGATCCAAACCAGACAGTGATGGAGGTGCAGAGGACAGACTGGATGATGGCAGTGTAGAAGGTCTTCAGCAGCTCCCGCGGCAGGTTGAACTTCTTGAGCTGTCTCAGGAAGTACAGCCTCTGCTGGGCCTTCTTCCGGACAGAGTCTATGTGGCCGGTCCATTTCAGGTCCCGAGAGATTGTGGTTCCCAGGAACTTGAAGGTGTCTGATGAGAGAATAGTATTACTGCGGATAGTGATGGGTGAAAGTGGTGAAGGGCCTCGCCTGAAGTCCACTGTCATCTCCACGGTCTTGAGCGGGTTCAGGTCCAGGTGGTTTTGGCTGCACCAGTGGACCAGCCGCTCCACCTCCTGTCTGTACGCAGTCTCATCACCGTTCTGGATCAGTCCGATGAGAGTGGTGTTGTCTGCATACTTCAGGAGCTTCACGGAAGAGTCACTTGCGGAGAAATCGTTGGTGTAGAGGGAGAAGAGCAGTGGGGAGAGGACGCATCCCTGAGGGGCTCCAGTGTTGGTGGTCAGGGTGTCAGATGTGATGCTCTTCAGCCTCACACGCTGTCTCCTGTTGGTCAGGAAGCTGGTGATCCACTGACAGGTGGAGGCAGGCACCGCGAGCTGGATGAGCTTCTGTTGGAGGATGTCAGGAGTGATGGTGTTGAACGCCGAGCTGAAGTCCACAAACAGGATCCTGGCGTACTTTCCTGGGGTGTCCAGGTGTTGCAGGATGTAGTGCAGTCCCATGTTGACCGCATCATCCACCGACCTGTTTGCCCGGTAGGGCCCGTGACATCCTTCAGGTGGTTCAGTACTAACCTCTCGAAAGATTTCATGACCACAGATGTTAGTGCAACAGGTCTATAGTCATTCAGACCTGTGATGGCGGGCTTCTTGGCCACTGGAACGATGGTGGAGCTCTTGAAGCACGAGGGCACCTCACACAGCTCCAGGGAACGGTTGAAGATCCGTGCAAAGGTGGGCGCCAGCTGCTCCGCGCAGACTTTCAAGCAGGAAGGTGACACGCCGTCTGGGCCCGGTGCCTTCTGATCTTTTGTATCCGGAACATCTGGCGCACTTCCTCCTCGTGAATCTGGAGTGCGGGCGCGGCCTCTGCAAGAGAGAGAGTCGGTGACCACGGTGATGGAGGTGTGGACAGAGCAGTTGTGGGGGGAGGTGAGTATGTGGATTGTGTGGATTGTGCTGCAGGAGGTCCCGTTGTGTGGGAGGACCGATCAAACCTGCAGTAGATTCTGTTTAGCTGGTCAGTGAGCCTTGGGCTCTCCACAGGACGGGGGGTTCGTTTCTTGAAGCCCGTGATGCTCTGCAGGCCTTTCCACACTGTTGAGGGATCAGGATTGGCAGAGAGGTGTCTCTCCAGGCTCTCGCCGTAACACCTCCTGGCTTTCCTGACCTCTCGGTTCAGTGTGTTTCTGGTCTGCTTGAACAGGTCCCGGTCGCCGCTCCTGTAGGCCTCCTCCTTGACTTTGCGCAGCCTCCTAAGGTTCGGTGTAAACCAAGGTTTGTCGTTGTTGAACGTGCAGAAGCTCTTAGTCTGCACACACAGATCCTCACAAAAACTGATGTATGATGTGACAGTGTCAGTGAGTTCATGCAAGTCTGAAGTTGCAGCTTCAAAAACACTCCAATCGGTGCAGTCAAAGCAGGCTTGGAGGTCCTGCCTTGACTCCACTGTCCACTTCCTGACAGTCCTCACCACAGGCTTAGAAGTTTTTAGTTTCTGTCTGTAGGCAGGGATCAGATGAACTAGACAGTGGTCCGAGAGTCCTAAAGCTGCACGAGCCACAGAGTGGTATGCATCCTTAATTACGGTGTAGCAGTGGTCCAGTGTCTGTGCCCCTCTGGTGGGACACGTTATGTGCTGTCTGTATCTGGGGAGTTCGTGTGCGAGGTTCGCCCTGTTAAGATCACCCAGAACGATGATTAGTGAATTTGGTAGAAGTCTCTCCATGTCTGTCACCTGGTCAGCCAGCATCTGCGTGGCTTCACTCGCACGTGCGTGTGGTGGGATGTAAACAGCCGCCATGACGATCGAGGAGAACTCCCGTGGTGAATGGAACGGCCGGCAGTTTATGAAAAGTGTTTCTAGGAGAGGGCTGCAAAACTCTCTCAACACCATGACATCGGTACACCAACGTTCATTAATGTAGAAACAGAGACCACCTCCCTTTGATTTTCCGGAGAGCTCCGCGCTGCGATCTGCACGCGTTAGCCGAAACCCAGCTAACTCCATGGCGTGGTGGGGGGTTCGTTCGCTAAGCCACGTCTCAACAAAACACAGCGCGGCGGATCTGCTGAAGTCCGTGTTCCTTGAAGTGAGGAGCAGCAGTTCGTCCATCTTGTTCGCCAGGGAGCAGACATTCGCCAGATGAATTGACGGCAGCTTTACGAGGGCTCCCGCTCGTTTTCCGCGTCGCCGCCGTCGCGCTAGCTTGTATAGCACCGCCGCTCCGGCTAAAATCTCCGACAAACAGTCCGAATCAGAGAGAACAGGAGAGAAAATACCAGAAGAAGACTGACCGATGTTTAACAGTGCTTCTCTAGTAAAAGTGATCCGGGATGGACAGCAGAAGACACAGAAAACACACAAAATAAGACAAAGAAACAGAGAGCGACTCACCGTGGCAGCCATTCGCGGCGCCATCAGATGACGTCATGACGGGCAAACAGGTCGGTGGATGATGCGGTCAACATGGGACTGCACTACAACCTGCACCATCTGGACACCCCAGGAACGTACGCCAGGATCCTGTTTGTGGACTTCAGCTCAGCGTTCAACACCATCGGTCCTGACATCCTCCAACAGAAGCTCACCCAGCTCGCGGTGCCTGCCTCCACCTGTCAGTGGATCACCAGCTTCCTGACCAACAGGAGACAGTATGTGAGTATGTGGGGAGCATCACATCTGACACCCGGACCACCAATACTGGAGCCCCTCAGGGATGCGTCGTCTCCCCACTGCTCTTCTCCCTCTCCACCAACGATTTCTCCGCAAGTGACTCTTCCGTGAAGCTCCTGAAGTATGCAGACGACACCACTCTCATCGGACTGATCCAGAACGGTGATGAGACTGCGTACAGACAGGAGGTGGTGCGGCTGGTCCACTGGTTCAGCCAAAACCACCTGGAGCTGAACCTGCTCAAGACCATGGAGATGACAGTGGACTTCAGGCGAGATCCTTCACCACTTTCACCCCTCACTATCCGCAGTAATACTATTCTCTCCATAGACACCTTCAAGTTCCTGGGAACTACAATCTCTCGGGACCTGAAATGGACCGGCCACATAGACTCTGTCCGGAAGAAGGCCCAGCAGAGGCTGTACTTCCTGAGACAACTCAAGAAATTCAACCTGCCGTGGGAGCTGCTGAATTAGATTGATTTTCATTGGCAAACAATATCACTGATCAGCAAATCAAGGACATCAATTCAGTTCCAGCTTTCTCATTTGCCTGTGATGAGTCGTGCGACGTGACCGAAATCGAACAGACCGCTCTGCTCTGCAGGTACGTTAACTCTAATGGGCTGCAAGAAGAAATTGATACCACTAAAAGGCCAAACACGAGGGGAGAACATCTGCGAGGCTGTGCTGCAGTGTTTAAATGACAGCGATACACACTGTCCACCTGATTTCAGTCACTACAGACGGCGCACCGAGTATGAGAGGGTCGCAAAAGTTTGTGATTTTACGACAGAAAGCATTGGATCGAAAATTGCTTGCATTCCATTGCATATTGCACCAAGGGGCGCTGTGTGCGTAAACATTCCCACCGGAGTGTATGGAGGTAATGAACCTTGTCATCCATATTGTAAAGAAAATAATCGCAAAAGCATTAAACCACCGCCAGTTCCGTGAATTGCTAGATGAAGTTGAGAGTGAATATGCCGATCTCCTGCTGCACAACAAAGTCCGCTGGCTATCCAGGGGCGAAGTTTTGCGTCGCTTTGTTGCTTTGTATTTGTAGCCTACTTAATTATTTAACCAGCTCAGTGGCCTAGTAGTAGAGTGTCCGCCCTGAGACTGGAAGGTTGTGGGTTCAAACCCCGGCCGGGTCATACCAAAGACTATAAAAATGGGACCCATTGCCTCCCTGCTTGGCACTCAGCATTAAGGGTTGGAATTGGGGGTTTAGATCACCAAATGATTCCCGAGCGCGGCACCGCTGCTGCTCACTGCTCCCCTCTCCCCCAGGGGATGGATCAAAATCACATGGGGATGGGTTAAATGCAGAGGACAAATTTCACCACACCCAGATGTGTGTGTGACGATGATCATTGGGACTTTAACTTTGACTTTTAACTTTATTTTAATAATAGGCTACAGTACTAACAAAAGGCGTCGCTCGGGGGCGAGACAAAAAGGCAATGGGGATCAAGGACAAATTTCACCACACCCAGATGTGTGTGTGACGATGATCATTGGGACTTTAACTTTGACTTTTAACTTTATTTTAATAATAGGCTACAGTACTAACAAAAGGCGTCGCTCTGTGGCGAGACAAAAAGGAGGGGTCTTACTGAGAGCTCGGACGTCAAGGAATCGCTGGTGGTCGGGACGAGGCAAGACACACTGGCACAAGACAAGGGGAAGACACGGACTAAATACACACAAAAGGGCGGGGACACAGGTGCTGACAATTAGTGTCAATTACGCAGGTGCACACAATCGGGATCAGGGAAGACAAGACAACCAAACACCGAGGAAGGAAACACGAACTGAAACGGAAGGGATGACAAAATAAAACCGGAAGTAAAGTTACGACATCGACGAGACAAAAAAACGGAAAAATAAACGCGACCGCATGACACTCGTATTTTAATGAGTGCTGGTGTAGGCTACAGCGTCACATTTTCAGTGACTACAATTGTTATAAAACATAATTGCATTTGTGTCTCGTCTCCTCTTCAGGACAATACTGTACTGTAAAGTCATATGGCCAGACAGAGCCCCGCGCTCCAAGGGATGCAACAAAAACACGCGACGCACCGAAATATCTGTAATATTAAATATTCTTCACACCCGCGATACACAGAGGCCGCAATAGGTGAAGCTCTAGTGGCAAGGGATCACTGTACAGTCAAACCTCGGTTTTCGAACGACCCGGTTCTCAAACTAATTGGAATTCGAACAAAAAATTCTAAATTGTTTTGCTTCGGTTGTCGAACAAAATTCGGAGGTCGAACCTCGTAAGTTGAGCCGGGAGGACCCGATAAAACCCGACCGTGTAAGGGAACGGACAGTGCAGCCAAGTGCGTAGCGACAGACTTTATTGTGGAAGGGGATGATGATAACAGCTGGCGCTGGAGCGGCGATCGGGCTGGAGAGGACAAGCGATTCTGCGGGATTTCCAATAGTCAAGCGAGTCAGTATCTCAGGGACTGATGAGCGAAGCAGCATCAAGGGACAGACTGACACTCAGGTCTGCGCTGGCGGCGCTGATATAGCGCTGTCCATGAGCCCGTGGCAGGTGACGGCGATTCCACTGACAGGGGGGCGTGGTCCTGTCGCAGGTGGCACCAGCACGTGACAGACCGTGCGGCCCAGATGCCGACTGACTCCGTTCGTTCTTATTGTATTTACGTATTGCCTCCAAAGAAAGCAAGTGAGAGCAGTAAAGCCATCCTAAAACACAAAGATGCTCTTAAAGCAATGCGACAGTGAGCCCCCGGCGCGCTGCGGTTGCGTGATCGGACCAAATTAAGCTCCCTGCGCACTGAGGTCCACTTAAATTTTGGAAAGTACATCAGGACTTTAAAAATATTTTCTAAATTTCAGTGACGGCTCTGTCACAATAATGCGACCAGCGCGGTGCAGTTGCGTGGTCGATGACGCGCTACGGTTGCGCGTTCGGCGGTGTGCTGCAGTTGCGCGATCGAACAAAATTAAGCTCCCTGCGCACATAGGTCCACTTAAATTTTAAAAAGTACATCAGGACTTTAAAAATATTTTCTAAATTTCAGTGACGGCTCTGTCACAATAATGCGACGCGCTACGGTTGCACGTTCAGCTGTGCGCTGCAGTTGCGCGATCCGACAAAAATGTGCAAATGAAAAAATGCTTAAAAAAGGCGGTGTTTTTTAGTCTTGGAACGGATTTTAAAAAATGTCCATTATTTATAATGAGAAAAATAGATTCGAAATTCGACCGATTCGCTTCTCGAACCGTCTTCTGGAACGGATTGCGGTAAAAACCGAAGTTTGACTGTATTCAAAATCTGAGTGGAGTGGAAGACGTGTGATGACGTTCCGCTACGGGCACTCCAATTGGACAAAACTACATAACATTGCACCAATAAATAAGAGTCCATTGTAATCGTTTATCCTTTCCATTTGCTCCTTCAATTCAACTTGAACCTGTCTCTATGCAGTAAAGCGAATCACAAACTCAGAATTGTTCTTTAACACTATACAGTTCAAGAGTGAGTGTATGTGTGTGTGTGTGTGTGTGTGTGTGTGTGTGTGTGTGTGTGTGTGTGTGTGTGTGTGTGTGTGTGTGTGTGTGTGTGCGCACGTGCACACGCTCACAAACACAAGCACATGCATGCATGCAAATTGTTTGATTTGTCTTTGCATCCATGTACCGTTTAACTTACTGACACACACGCGCGCGCACGCCCGCACACGCACGCACCCACGCACGCACACACACACACACACACACACACACGCACACGCACACACGCACACACACACATACACACACACACACACACACACACACGTGTTGAAAGGTAAACCTTCTTCCATCCGCCGGGAGGCAGTGTTGCTCCCACCATGAAATGGGAGCTGTTAGGGTTTTCCAGGTTATCTTTATCGTAGGATTATGTTGGAATGTAACCTGTAATAATTACCCTCGCCTGTCCTGTCTTAACAAAAGTAGTAGAACAAAGTGCTAAGATCTTTTGAACTGATTGACTAGCTGCAGAGGAAGCAATCAAAGTTGTTTTGTTTACACAACATCGTGAAAGACCCCCTGCTGTGCTTTGATCAACAGGCCAGGGGCTTCGGCCATTTGTCTACTCTGACCCCCACTCTCACCCCCACTCTGTTCGTAATAAATATGCCCTTGCAGGAAGGAGATTTTTCAGACCTCCATTCGATCATCGCTGCACGCACAGCGACGAATGGACTCTCCACCTGCAGGTGTCCAAAAGGACTTACTTGTCTCCCGTGTGGTTCTTGCAAAATAAGTTGGAGTGAGCAAATCTCTAACATTTTGGTGCCGAAACCCGGGATCCCTCATACCCGCTATCTGGCTGACGAAGGAGGACGTGCTGCATTGTCGACAAGCAGGCGTCCATTAAGAGGACCTGGAGGAGAAAGTCCTGGGAAGAGAATTCTTCGCTGGGCCAGCATCTTAGGTCTGCCTTCGTCTGACAGAGGTGGATTGACGGGACCCGGCAGTGCAACGAACCAGGGGACAAGTAAGTTAAAGGCCTGAAGTTGTGTTGTGTTGTTAAACGCGTAACACATAGAGGTGCACGGGAGCCAGCTTGGGTTCAAGTCCCAGTGGAAGAAACAGGCTAAGAAAGGCAGAGCTTCTTTTTCGTTCATCGAAGAAGTGTGTAGACTCTTTGTCTGTTTTTCCGAGCTGAGGGATCTGGCTTGGGTTAGAGTCCCAGTGGAAGGAACGTGCTAAGAAACACGGAGCTTCTTTTTTGTTAATCAAAGAAGGGCGTAGATTTTTCTTTGTATGTTTTTCCAAGCCAAAGAATAACTTGGGTGCAAGTCCCAGTGGAAGAAACGGGCTAAGAAAAACAGAGCTTCTTTTTCTTAATTGAAGGAGGGCGTAGATTTTTTCTTTTGTCCGTTTTTCCAAAGCTGTTTGGGAGGGTTTTACACCCATCCCTGGATAGGCCTGAAAAAAAAAGCGCTGGAGTTTGTGTAATTGAGTGTGTGACTGGTAGGATAAATTGACTAAAAAGCAGTTCTAGCGTTGATCCACCACAATAAAACAGGCTAGTAATCTGTTGAAAGGTCAATTTAAACCTGCATTGAGGATCCTCAAAGAAAAAAAAAAAAATGAAAAAAAAATTGTAAAACCTTAAACTACTAAAATTAAGATGGGAAATAAGAACGGTAAATCTCTTGCTCTGCTCTTCTTTAAAACGAGAAGTTCATGGCAAGTAGATTTCTTAATTGTATGCAATACATGCTGAAGTGGAAGAAAATGTATGGAGTACAAGGAAATTTGAAATGTGGAAGACGTGGTAGAAGTGCTAGAGTGTGGTGGAAATCTTCACAAAGAGATGAGAACGAATTCAAGAGACAAAAGCTAGAAAGATGAAAACTGATGCGGTCACAAGTGTTTGTCAGACCAGGAGACAATAAGGCCCCTGTGAGCAGGTGCAAGGCCGCAGCTCAAGCCGCGGCTCAAGCAAGGGGCAAGAGGAGTTTCCGGTCCTATGCAAATCATGTATCGAAATTTAAAAGATCTGAAACCTCTCCCATATGACAGCAAAACATGTCATTGTCAGGTTATCAAAAATCGTTTTAGATTGTTAGAGCCCCTGTCCACACAAGAAGTATGACAATGCTGTTTGTAGGCCTAATTACAAATGAATAGGGATCAAATTGTGTTACACTGAAGTTAAAATATGCAAATCAAGTGGTAAAGAAATGCAACTTGCTTCTAGAAGGTAAATAAATAAAATTAGAATGTGCTGTCCTCGTGTGCATGGGAGGGACCAGCTCATGATCGACCACAGGAAATGGCCAGCCTGTGACGAATCATTGTTGCTGAGACCTACCTTCCGCACGCGAGAGCTGTGCATGTGTGTGCGTATGTGTTAAGTTGATGAAGATTGGCTAAACTTTTAGTATAAAGAAATTTGCTAGACTGTTGTCTATTCAATTTACATCGCAGAACAGAAACAATTTTGACAGATAAAAATGAAAGAAAAAGAGAGAAATCTGTTTGCGAGCAGAAACTAATCCACACTAGTGCATGTTAGTGTCAAGCCATCATGAGAAATTCGGAGTTAACAAAACAACAGAACATGCTTTCAGGAATTGGGAGAAGCTAAATTGTGAATTTAAGATTTTGCAATGCCACATTTAATAGGAATAATTGATTGGTTGTGTTATAAGATTATGCAAAATTCTAAATGCAAGCTAAATCTGAGAGATTCAGTTCTTCAAATTTAAAAACAAAGAAAAAAATCAGATTAATTTGCCAATTGTTTGTTTTAGTTAAGTTTTTTTTGAATTGGTGGATTGTTCTACCAGGAAACCTGAGTTGAAAATGATATATGAATGTTGTGTGGTGAGCTTGGATGAATTGGGACCAATGTGATAGAAAGACTCCTTTTTGGAGACTGTGTGTGAGATGCAAATGAACATTGATGAATGATAGCCTGAATGAAAAGAAATTACAGGTTGAATGGTTGAAGGTGTTGGCGACTACTATAGAAAATTAGTAGAGCGACTTTGATGAAAGAGTGATTTTGAGCAGGTTGAATGTTAGAAAGAAACACGTAGGTTTTGGATTGATAATTAACTAGAGAAAAAAACTGGAGAACCAGTAACATATGTAGAAGATGTGTGAACTGAGAAATTGAGAAGCGTTTTGAAAAGAAAGTCAAATTAAATGATGATGGAATCGTATGTAGTAAAGAACGCATTCTCCCAAAAAGTTTGTCAAGGTGTGAGGCATGGGCGTTGCCAAGCCTCAAAAGGGGGGAGTGAGTAGGACAGATAGTGGAAGATAGTAATAATACAACACTTTATGACAATGAATTTTCGAATACATTTGGTGTTATATTGTGGTAAATTTTTTGTTAGGGTGTAGATAGGTTAGCAACACGAGAGATTTAGAGGTTCAAAAGAAAGACAGTTAAAAGAAAACATTTTTGATTTGGACAATTGCAGGCTAACAGGAACATGAGAACGATAAGAACTACGAGGTGGGATCCAATTTCATTGGGGAGATTGAGAATTCACAGCACCATACTCTAAGTCACATTTTTGAGCAAGCATGACAATAACATGTGAGAGGTCAAGACATACAGATTAGGGCTTGATGTGGAAAGCAGACCTCGATGAGTTGATTTTCAATAATGATACTGAAGACAACATACTGTCCGATTAAATTGGAACTATAGATAAAATGTAGCTCAAAAATAGGATGAGTTGCAGGATTTACGATATAAAAACGAGACCGCTGTTATTAGGAGAATTTGAAGTTTGGTAAACAATGTTACCAGCAAATTGATGGCGCAGCTACATTTGGAGATAGTCTTACAAGTTTGATGTCCCAGCATGTCATTCTCAGTGTCAGAGTCCCTGAAACCCAATCCGAGACTTCGCCTGCAGCCGTGAACAACCACAAAATGGTGCCTGGCTCTGAAGCACCTTTGACCTTTGGCGAAGGACAAGAAAAGACTGCTGTTGTGCTTGGAGGAGGACAAGTACACTCCGGAGGACAGACAACATCCTCGGGGACGAGAAAAGACAGTGAAAAGCGGAGGAACTCACAATGATGAAAATTGACTCATTTGAACAATGGACTCATTCAAGAGTGATGGATGGGGTCGCTCTGAAGCAACAACAAAAGAACACCAACTTGATAGGGTGAAGTGCGGCAAAAAGAAATGGACTTGGAGTGTCCGACAACCAAATCGCACTCCTTGGCGTTACCAACTTTGGTGGAGCTTGGTTCAAAGTGGAAGGGAGGTTCATTGTGCACTGAGTTTGACAGAACTGAGGAGATTTGATGAATAAATAAATAAAAATTGGAAAAATACGTAGGGCTACAGATTATAATCAGAGATTGAACGGATTTGGATAAAACAAATAGGCTAAAATGGTAGGAAACAAGAGCAAGATCTTATATTTTGGCTCATCAAGCTTAAGACGTAGAGGTCGAGTTATATAAATTTTAGAACAGGACATTTGGCAGTCAGGAGGAAGCTAGGTTGCTCAATGTACCTACTCAATACAATAGTAAGGTTTTTTGTTCCACAGTGGAGGTTGGATGGTCAGAAAGTTAGGTACGTTCAATTTTTGACATTCACACAATCATGCATAGGAGTCACACGGCGACAGTTAACAAGACAATGACTGCAATAGGGGCCACCTACGACTGCATCGACATGAAAAAGTTGAAGTGAGAGAGCAGAGTATGGGAATATATGCTAAAACGTCTGCTATACAGTTACCAATAGGAGATTCTATCAAGAGAAGCTACATGAGAGATGGATTAGAATCCCTTTGTCTGTGTGTGAGTGTGTGTGTGTGTGTGTGTGCACACCCTGTGTGGGTGCGAGCGTGTGAGGAGAAAGAAGGCATGGATAAGACAATCTCTTTTACACCAGGAGGCAATAAATGGGAATGCCCCTGTCATAAATAGTTTTTGGTTAAAGGGAATCATTAGGAAGTGTTCAAAATCTTCCCGCAAACATTCCTATTTGCCAGTTAAATGGGCACTACAATTGACTACGAGAGTTGCAAGCAACAGATGAAGAGCAGTCCTTGGCAGATTATATGATCAGGACGCTCAAACTGTGTCAAAGACAAATTTACTGCCGCTTGATCTTTCCTCCTCACAGGTCGACAACCCCATCAATCCAGGAGACTGGGTCTACACCAAGGTCATCAAAAGAAGGAACTGGGCCAGCCACGACGGGAGGGACCATTTCAAGTCTTGCTGACTACACATGTTGCATCCAAGGTTGCGCCAGTGTGTGTGACAGACCTCACCTACAGACTAGAACATCATCAGCTGACGAAAACACGAGCACATATACAACTTCTTAGACGTGACAGATGTGATAATGATAATGAGACGTGGATTGCGTAGATGCTGTTCTGTTGAGCATGTTTTACAGAAACTTGATGATTTGACCATCGAAAATGCTTCGCAAGTGATGGATACAATGATGTACTGTTTCTGTGTTTTTCTTTTTATTTTTTATTGATAGCATTCTGGTCGCCTGTGGCACAGGGGCCGTGTAAGAATTTTCCTGCTAATGACATCTGGCCAGTAGGTTTTTTGCTTACACAATAAGTTTGATCTGGGGTGTTGAGGTAATGCCTCATCTTCACTGGAAAGTGTTGCTATCATTGTTTGTTGTTTTTATTTTTACTATTCTTCTTTCTTCATTATACATATATATATGTTTTTTTCTTACTTGTCTTTGTTATTTGGGGTGACATAATCATATGATAAAACAGGAGGGAGATGTTAGGGTTTTCCAGGTTATCTTTATCGTAGGATTATGTTGGAATGTAACCTGTAATAATTACCCTCGCCTGTCCTGTCTTAACAAAAGTAGTAGAACAAAGTGCTAAGATCTTTTGAACTGATTGACTAGCTGCAGAGGAAGCAATCAAAGTTGTTTTGTTTACACAACATTGTGAAAGACCCCCTGCTGTGCTTTGATCAACAAGCCAGGGGCTTCGGCCATTTGTCTACTCTGACGCCCACTCTCACCCCCACTCTGTTCCTAATAAATATGCCCTTGCAGGAAGGAGATTTTTCAGACCTCCATTCGATCATCGCTGCACGCACAGCGACGAATGGACTCTCCACCTGCAGGTGTCCAAAAGGACTTACTTGTCTCCCGTGTGGTTCTTGCAAAATAAGTTGGAGTGAGCATATCTCTAACAGGAGCCGTCTCCCGTTTCTTGTTTAAAATTTGAAAAAAGAAAAAAGAGCCTTTCCATGATCTTCTATCATTTGTTTATTCAACACAACTTTGGTTCATTATTTTCTTATGTATATAGGTGGAGGGAGAGAGAAAGACACAGTCGTACAATCAACATTTTACATACTCAATAATAACAAAAATAAATTGAATGTAAAGAAGTAGAATAAACAAATACAACTACAGTAGTAACAATAAAGAAAATGAGTATGAGGCAAAACTAAGTGACCTTTTACAATGATATCCGTGAGGTACTTTTTTCACAGTAGTATAATCTACCGAACAGTTTTCGAGCTTGAAGAGGAAACCGTCTCGGAGGCGGAGTCCAGGATAATAACAACGTAGCAGTCTGTATGATATGGTCCCGCCTGTAGCGGACAGAGAGGCTGCTAAAAGCCGCTCGAATCCCAAAATAATTTTAATCATACCTTTGGATAAAGCAACACATTGGAAGCAAAGCAGCGACCGAAATTCTGAATGGGGTTATTTTCGGCCGCCGGTGTGCTTTTGTTTGACTAAGGTTTTTGCGTCTGGTGCCGTTTTTCCAACTATGTGAGAATTCGGTACTTATATATTGGTCGTTGAGTTTGATGCTAGAAGTGTATGTTATTTTGTTTTCTACGCGAGCATGAGCTTTCCACGGGGTTTCAGACAAAAATGGACGAAGCTTCGAAATTCATCGCCCTGCAGCCCAAGCAAGGTATAGTGTAAAACCTTTTAATTTTTTTCCTTTTTCTTTTCTTTTTCAATACAGTCTGGCTCTCTCTGGTGAAACACAGCAAGTGAGTTGTGACAGTTTGTTCTAGCGTCTTGGGAAACGATTAATGCGATTCAAATGTATTTTTAGGTCCAAGAACATCTAACCAGCCTAAGGCGTGTTAACTGTTCTAACATACTTTTTTTTTCTTTCTTTTTAAATTCCGGAAGATTTCTGTAGATAATATTTGAATGATGGTCTGCAACGTAAACAATCTGTTTTTAATCCTTTATTTTGTAAATATAATTCTTGTTTCATGTCAGGTTTCAAGATTCATATTAATTTGCTCACCTGGGTATGTATGGATGATAAATTAACTTAGTTGGAAGTATGAATGCAAGCGAAGTACACAATTAGAGACCTGAAAAACTTAATTTGCCATAAATTGTTGGATTTGTCTTTGCATCTATGTACTGTCCCACCCACGCCCACACGCACAGACACGCACAGACACACACGCGCGCGTGTGCGTGTGTGTTTGTGTGCATGCGTGCGTGTGTGTAACCCTTCCAGGAGTACAAAACTAGCTCTAGGGGTCATGGAGACGCGCACGATAAGGTGATGATGATGATGATGATGATGATGATGATGATGATGATGATGATGATGATGATGATGATGATGATGATGATGACGATGATAGAACTTTATTCATCCCACACCGGGGAAATTCACTTGTCACAGCAGCGCATAATGAATGCAAGAACAATACGAGTCCAAATAAAAACAAGTGCCAGAATTATAAAAAAGGGGAAATAACAGACAAGGACAAACACAAGCGCTGCTAGCAGAGACGAAACCCATTCATTTTATCAGGTGGCATGCATGTTGTAAAGTTTGACAGCAGAGGGAATGAAGGACCTGCGGAACCGTTCCTTCCTACACAGAGGGTGCAAAAGCCTGCCGCTAAAGGAGCTGCTCAGGGACCGCACAATCTCATGGAGGGGGTGAGAGGTGTTGTCCACGAAGGATTTAAGCTTAATCAACGTCCTCCTCTCACCCACAACCTCAATGGAGTCCAGGGGACAGCCCAGGACAGAGCTTGCTCTTAATTAAGTTGTAATCAAATATAATTTACGATTGGCCTCATGCGGGCCGGACAGGGACGCACAAAGGGCCGGATGTGGCCCGCGGGCCGTATTTTGCCCAGCCCTGAAGACACCGAAGGACCTCAGTCTCCTCAGCAGGTGGAGGTGACTCTGGCCCTTTTTGTACAGGGCGTGGGTGTGATCAGTTCAGTCCAGTTTATTGTTAAGGCGAACACCCAGGAATTTGTAGTTCTCCACTCAATAAGATCCGCTGGGTCACTGTATCCCTCCGGGGATAATGGGATACACCTTCAGGTTAGTACAGTTGCAGGCTGCCAGAGATCCAGTCTAACGGAAATCTGCCCATATGTGTACCCCCGGAGCAGTGGATCACTCTTAGTCTGGCCTCTACCCTTCGACCTGTTTGGTTTGGGTAACACTGCCAGGAGTAGCGGAACAGGTCGAAGGATTGAGGCCAGACTAAGAGCGATGCAGTGCTCCGGGGATACACATATGGGCAGATTTCCGATAGACCGGATTTCTGGCAGTCCCCTGCAACTGCACTCACCTGAGCTTCACGTGCCACTGGAATATGGTGAGTGTGGCTTTATGTGGATTGTGGGGGAAGGAAATGCGCGCCCCATTCCTCACAGAAATCCACTCTTTGCGCAAGCTTCAGCTTCTTTTGTAAAGTCCTCTGGTGACAGGATAAAGCGAAGGGGGCAGATCAAGGATGTGACTGGAAGTTCCAAGCTTGAGTCCTTCACAGGGGCGGAGCGGGTGTGATGATCGTTGGAAGATTGGGATTCAGGAACAAGATCTTGCTTCAGCACCTGCTGGACTGAGCAGCCCTATTTAGGGTTTGCATTGCTCACCCGAAATTGGAGAAGGGTCTGGAAAGGGTGACCCAAAATTTGCTTGTTCCTCATACCTGGGTGGCCAACTGTAGCCACCAAGGCATCCCCCACTGCGGTCGAAAACGTTAGCAGAGTTATTTCAATAAAATGAGTAATACTGTGGACAAAGAACAAAATGATGACCATCACAACTCATTTTGGTTTGCCAGTGCCAATCAACACATTGGTAACAACAGTTTTTTTTATTGAGCACATTTGTCAAACAGAAATAGTAAAAACAATACTTCCTGTGCACCATCCTTCAAAATAAAAGTACGTAATACATAAAAGTAAGTAAATATAGACCACATATACTAACCATAACAAATGAAAACCCATGACTATGTGTTAGGGTTGACAAATTACTTTGATTGTATGACTATGTTGGGATGTAGACTAGAATAATTAACTTTGCTAAAACCTTCCACCTTTCCTTGACTCGTGGAAAGTTTCCAGATTCAGTTGTTGAAACTTTCCAAATGATTTGCTTAGTTAGTTATCTAAAATGGTCCACTCGTATCTGTTTCCACAACCTTATAAAACAAAACGCTAAGACTCTCTACACCACGGGTGTCCAAACTTTTTGTAACGTGGGCAATATTTTGTTAGATGAAAATAGCCCATTCGCACTGACATTCCTCGAACCATTACTACTGTAAATGAACTTGTAAATATATAACTATATATTTTACTTTCTGCAGACAGGTTAATATTGCAAATGAGAATCTGTTGTCATTTACACTACCAGAAAAGTTAAAGATTAAAATAATAATAAATTAAATACAAATGAACAACTTTATGAAAGTTGAATGACTTTTTCTTAGGTGTATTAAGTTTGTTTTATTATTGTTATTGTTGCATTAATAACAAGGATGATATTGGTGTTTGTGACTGCAGTAAACAGGCCAGGTTGCATTATGTCAGATTTTTAATCCAAATCCATCCATCCATCCATCCGCCCGCCCGCCCGCCTGCCCGCCCGTCCGTCCGTCCGTCCGTCCGTCCGTCCATCCATCCATCCATCCATCCATCCATCCATCCATCCATCCATCCATCCATCCATCCATCCATCTTCTTCCGCTTATCCGGGGTCGCGGGGGCAGCAGCTTCAGGAGGGACTCCCAGACTTCCCTCTCCTCAGCCACTTCATCCAGCTCATCCCGGGGGATCCCAAAGCGTTCCCAGGCCAGCTGAGAGATATAGTCTCTCCAGCGCGTCCTGCGTCGTCCCCGGGGTCTCCTACCGGTGGGACATGCCCGGAACACCTCCCCAGGGAGGCATCTAGGAGGCATCCTGATGAGATGCCCGAGCCACCTCATCTTGCTCCTCTCAACGTGGAGGAGTAGCGACTCTACTCCGAGTGTCTCCCGGATGACCGAGCTTCTCACCCTATCTCTAAGGGAGAGCCCGGACATCCTGCGGAGAAAACTCATTTTGGCCGCTTGTATCCGGGATCTCGTTGTTTCGGTCACGACCCATAGCTCGTGACCATAGGTGAGGGTAGGAGCGTAAATCGACCGGTAAATTGAGAGCTTTGCCTTTTGGCTCAGCTCTCTCTTTGCCACGACGGACCGGTACAGAGTCCGCATTACTGCCGACGCTGCACCGATCCGTCCTTCAATCTCGCGCTCCATCCTCCCCTCACTCGTGAACAAGACCCCAAGATACTTAAACTCCTCCACTTGGGGCAGGATCTCATCCCCGATCTGGAGAGGGCATTCCACCCTTTTCAGATCGAGGACCATGGACTCGGATTTGGAGGTGCTGACCTCATCCCGACCGCTTCACACTCGGCTGAGAACCGCTCCAGTGAGAGCTGGAGATCACGGCCTGAAGAAGCCAACAGCACCACGTCGTCTGCAAAAAGCAGAGAATGCTGAGGTCCCCAAACCGGACCCCCTCAACGCCTCGGCTGCGCCTAGAAATTCTGTCCATAAAAATGATGAACAGAATCGGTGACAAAGGCCACTCACTGGGAACGAATCCGACTTACTGCCGGAAATGCGGACCAAACTCTTGCATCGGTGATACAGGGACCGAACCGCCCTTATCAGTTGGCTCGGCACCCCGTACTCCCGAAGCACCCTCCGAAGAACGTCCCGAGGGACACGGTCGAACTTCTTCTCCAAGTCCACAAAACACATGTGGACTGGTTGGGCGAACTCCCATGCACCCTCGAGGATCCTGCTGAGGGTGTAGAGCTGGTCCACTGTTCCACGGCTGGGACAAAAGCGACACTGCTCCTCCTGAATCTGAGGTTCGACCTCCCGATGGACCCTCCTCTCCAGCACCCCTGAATAGACCTTACCAGGGAGGCTGAGGAGTGTGATTCCCCTGTAATTGGAACCTATCCTCCGGTCCCCCTTCCAGTCTGCCAATCCAGAGGTACTGTCCCCGATGTCCACGCAATATTGTAGAGGCGTGTAAGCAATGACAGCCCCACAACATCCAGAGCCCTTAAGAACTCCAGGCGCATCTCATCCACCCCCGGGGCCTTGCCACCGAGGAGTTTTTTAACTACTTCAGTGACTTCGACCCCAGAGATTGGAGAGTCCGCCTCGGAGTCCCCAGGCCCTGCTTCCACAATGGAAGGCGTGTAGGTGGAATTGAGGAGGTCAGCAGCATGCCATCCCCACTGTAAACAGTGTTGACGTTGCACTGCTTCCCCCTCCTGAGACGCCGGATGGTGGACCAGAATTTCCTCAAAGCCATCCGGAAGTCATTCTCCATGGCCTCACCAAACTCCTCCCACGCCCGGGTTTTTGCCTCAGCAACCGCCACGTTCCGCTTGGCCATCCGGTACCTGTCGGCTGCCTCCGGAGTCTCGCAGGCCAAAACGGCCCGATAGAACTCCTTCTTCAGCTTGACGGCATCCCTTACCGCCGGTGTCCACCAGCGGGTTCGGGGATTGCCGCCACGACATGCAGCAACGACCTTACGGCCACAGCTCCAGTCGGCCGCCTCAACAATGGAGGCGCAGAACATGGTCCACTCAGACTCAATGTCCCCCGCCTCCCCCGGGACGTGGGAAAAGCTCTGCCGGAGGTGGGAGTTGAAGCTCTTCCTGACAGGAGATTCTGCCAGACGTTCCCAGCAGACCCTCACAGAGTATTTGGGTCTGCCAGGTCGGACCGGCATCTTCCCCCACCATCGGAGCCAACCCACCACCAGGTGGTGATCAGTTGACAGCTCCGCCCCTCTCTTCACCCGAGTGTCCAAAACATACGGCCGCAAATCCGATGACACAACTACAGAGTCGATCATCGAACTGTGGCCTAGGGTGTCCTGGTGCCAAGTGCACACATGGACACCCTTATTTTTGATTATGGTGTTCATTATAGAAAATCCGTGTCGAGCACAGAAGTCCAATAATAGAACACAGCTCGGGTTCAAATCGGGGGGGGCTGTTCCTCCCAATCATGCCCTTCCAGGTCTCACTGTCATTGCCCACATGAGCATTGAAGTCACTCAGTAGAACAATGGAGTCCCCAGAAAGAGTGCTCTCCAGCACTTCCTCCGGGGACTCCAAGAAAGAGGGGCTTGTACCGGAACCCAAACTGTGCGTGGAGGCAAGTATGACTATGTCTAGTCTGAACTTTTCTGCCTCTCACACCAGCTCGGGCTCCTTTCCAGCCAGAGAGGTGACATTCCATATCCCAAGAGCCAGCTTCTGTAGCTGGGGATCAGACCGCCAAGGTCCATGCCTTTGGCCGCCGCCCAGCTTACACTGTACCCGACCCCTTTGGCCCCACCCACAGGTGGTGAGCCCATGGGAAGGGGGACCCACGTTTCCTTTTCGGGCTGTGCCCGGCCGGGCCCAATGGGCGAAGGCCCTTCCACCAGACGCTCGCCTTCGAGTCACGCCTCCAGGCCTGGCTCCAGAGGGGGGCCCCAGTGACCCGCGTCAGGGCGAGGGAAAACGCAATCCATTTATTTTATTCATCATAAGGGGGTTGTGAGCCCCTTCGATGGCCTTCACACATATGTTATTCTACACCAATCCTCATTATTGTGTGAAGGCAATGGTTTTCACTCATATGTTATTCTACACCATTCACTTTTATTATTATTATTATTATTATTATTATTATTATTATTATTATTATTATTATTATTATTATTATTATTATTATTATTATTGTGTGAAGGCGAAAAGTTCACACAATTTAATTCTTTGGAGGGCGCAGGCCCGTTTCCCTTTTTGACGGGTCGCGTAAAAAGTCACTCCGTACATGTTAAAGAATTGGATAGTCTTCGTAGTTATAAAATTATAAAGTCTTGCCTCGAATTGAATTACTCGGCTCGAGCTTCAGGTGACTTGAGAGGGATTGGCGTCGTACAGAAATTAGATTGATTCCGGTGGAGTTAATTTAACTCAGGTGGTTAGATTACGGACGAATCTCTGAACCCGGCTAAGACAAACCCGTTACCGGGAAGCCGGGGGCACCTTATTGAAAAAGGTGTCAATGTCCAAGGACCCCCTTCTCCATACTCTCTCCGCACATGCTCTGGAGTGACAGAAACCATGGGGAGAAGAGCTCTGGGCTACCAAATTGAATCCATGGACGGCAAAGTTAGGCTTCTCCTACCAAGTCTTGTAGAATGTAACGACATCCCAAACAACAGATCCGAGATACCAACTCCGAATGCTGCATCCAACCTGAAATCAATCGCTCATTTCATCCCAGAACTTGAACAGAGCACTCCCATAATGCTTCTCCTTAGGCGAGACATCATCACGGCCCAAAAAGTCCCCAAGCAGGTGAACGGTCCAAGAGATGCTCCATTCGCCCAGAAACTCGACTTTGGATGGGTGATCGTCGGAAATGTGTGTTTGGGAGGGTTTCACAAGCCTGACACCATAAACAGGGGCCCTGTATACCAGGACTGTTAGAGATTTGCTCACTCCAACTTATTTTGCAAGAACCACACGGAAGACAAGCAAGTTCTTTTAGACACCTGCAAGTGGAGAGATCACTCGCTACAGGAATGAAATCTGGAGCCTCTCCCAACTGCAAAGGCATATTTATTAAGAGAAAGAGTGGGGGTAAGAGTAGACTGAATAGGAAGCCCTTGTGCTCTAGTCAAAACATATCAGGGGATGTTTTACGACCTTGTGTAGGATGAGACAAGGTAGGTTATTTATTACCGGTTGCATTCCAACATAATCATACGATAAGGATAATTTGAAAAACCCTAACAAGGACTACAGAGCAGAAACGCCCCTCCATCTTCGAACCCTGCCCGAACGTCTTTCAGGTGAAAGAGAGGTACAGTCAATTCCAAGGCACCAATCATCCTAAGCCACAGTCGACAGAGAAACTTGCCGGCAACAGAGAAACCGACCAGCTGGGTTCTACAGTGTTTCAACAAACAAAGTGTTAGGGTTTTCCAGGTTATCTTGATCCTATGATTATGTTGGAATGTAACCTGTAATACTTAAACTCGGTTGTCCTCTCTTAACAAAAGTAGTAGAACAAAGTGACTAGCTGCAGAGGAAGCAATCAAAGTTGTTTAGTTCACACAACATCGTGAAGGACCCCCTGCTGTGCTTTGATCAGCCAGGGGCTTCGGCCATTTGTCTACTCTGACCCCCACTCTCACCCCCACTCTGTTCCTCCTAATAAATATGCCCTTGCAGGAAGGAGACTTTTCAGACTTCATTCGATAATCGCTGTTCAGACAGCGACGAATGGACTCTCCACCTGCAGGTGTCTAAAAGAACTTGCTTGTCTCCTGTTTGGTTCTTGCAAAATAAGTTGGAGCGAGCAAATCTCTAACATTTTGGTGCCGAAACCCGGGACCCTCATACCCATCATCTGGCTGACGGAGGACGACGCGCTGTACACCGTCGACGGGCCAGCGTCCATTAGCAGGACCTGGTAAAGAAAGACCTGGGAAGAGAATTCTTCGCTGGGCCAGCATCTTAGGTCTGCCTTCGTCTGACAGAGGTGGATTGACGGGACCCGGCAGTGCAACGAACCAGGGGACAAGTAAGTTAAAGGCTTGAAATTGTGTTGTGTTGTTAAACGCGTAACACATAGAGGTGCATGGGAGATAGCTTGGGTTCAAGTCCCAGTGGAAGAAACAGGCTAAGAAAGGCAGAGCTTCTTTTTCGTTCATCGAAGAAGTGTGTAGACTCTTCTTTGTCTGTTTTTCCGAGCTGAGGGATCTGGCTTGGGTTAAAGTCCCAGTGGAAGGAACGTGCTAAGAAACACGGAGCTTCTTTTTTGTTAATCAAAGAAGGGCGTAGATTTTTCTTTGTATGTTTTTCCAAGCCAAAGAATAGCTTGGGTTCAAGTCCCAGTGGAAGAAACGGGCTAAGAAAAACAGAGCTTCTTTTTCTTAATTGAAGAAGGGTGTAGATTTTTTCTTTTGTCCGTTTTTCCAAAGCTGTTTGGGAGGGTTTTACACCCATCCCTGGATAGGCCTAAAAAAGCGCTGGAGTTTGTGTGATTGAGTGTGTGACTGGTAGGATAAATTGACTAAATAACAGTTCTAGCATTGATCCACGGCAATAATACAGGCTAGTAATTTGTTGAAAGGTCAATTTAAACCTGCATTGAGGATCCTCAAAGAAAAAAAAAATTGAAAAAAAATTGTAAAACCTTAAACTAATAAAATTAAGATGGGAAATAAGAACGGTAAATCTCTTGCTCTGCTCTTCTTTAAAACGAGAAGTTCATGGCAAGTAGATTTCTTAATTGTATGCAATACATGCTGAAGTGGAAGAAAATGTATGGAGTACAAGGAAATTTGAAATGTGGAAGAAGTGGTAGAAGTGCTAAAATGTGGTTGAAAGCTTCACAAGAAAGAAGAGAACAAATCCAAAAGACAAAAGATAGAAAGTTGAAAAGTGATGAGGCCGCCATTCAATTGAGATTTGAAAAAGAATTCTGGGTACATAGTGGCATCCCATTCAATGATACAGCTGAGAGTGCTTATCAACAACAGCTTAAAAATGCGCTCCTCACTAATTTCCGCCCTGAAATAGGCAACTGGGTGAGGAAACATTTGGTGGAAGTGGATGTTGCAAGTGTGACAACAACTATGCAAAGGGCTAGACATGCTGAAAAAGTGATCAAAAAAGGCAAAAGTTCTGATGTATTTCATCTAGATAATGATGATGATGAACTAGATTAAGATACAACAGTCTTCTTCCAAGGGTCCCAGCTAGGCAGAGGGAGAGGTAGAGGCCAACAAGGTTGCAGGCCGCCATATAATTCAAAACCCCCACGAGATTCTGACAACTGTTGGAACTGTGGGAGACGAGGACACTTCGCACGAGAGTGTCGTTTTGCAAAACAATATCAATCAAAGGGTGGAGGAAGGAGCAGAGGAGAAGCCAAATTTTTAGCATGACAAGCTTCCTCCTCTTTGACCGCTTATGCTCATACAGAGAAAGAAAGAATAGATGCCCATATGACAGCAAAACATGTCATTGTCAGATTATTAGAATTTTTTTTAGATTATTAGAAATCCTGTTCACACAAGAAGTATGACAATGCTGTTTGTAGGCCCAATTACAAATGAATAGGGATCAAATTGTGTTACACTGAAGTTAAAATATGCAAATCAAGTGGTAAAGAAATGCAACTTGCTTCTAGAAGATAAATAAATAAAATTAGAATGTGCTGTCCTCGTGTGCATGGGAGGGACCAGCTCATGATCGACCACAGGAAATGGCCAGCCTGTGACGAATCATTGTTGCTGGGAACTACCTTTTGCATGCGAGAGCTGTGCATGTGTGTGCGTATATGTTAAAATGATGAACATTGGCTAAAGTTTTAGTATAAAAAAAATTTGCTAGACTGTGGTCTATCCAATTTGCACCGCAGAACAGAAATGATTTTGAAAGATAAAAATGAGAGGAAAAAGAGAGAAATCTGTTTGCAAGCAGAAACTAATCCACACTAGTGCATGTTAAGTGTCAAGCCCACATGAGAAATTCGAAGAAAAAAAATGACAGAACATGCTTTCAGGAATTGGAAGAAGCTAAATTGTGAATTTAAGATTTTGCAATGCTACATTTAATAGGAATAATTGATTGGTTGTGTTATAAGATTATACAAAATTCTAAATGCAAGCTAAATCTGAGAGATTGAGTTCTTCAAATTTAAAAACAAAGAAAAACTTCAGATTAATTTGCCAGTTGTTTGTTTTAGTTAAGTTTTTTTGAATTGGTGGATTGTTCTACCAGGAAACCTGAGTTGGAAATGATATATGAATGTTGTGTAGTGAGCTTGGATGAATTGGGACCAATGTGATAGAAAGACTCCTTTTTGGAGACTGCGTGTGAGATGCAAATGAACATTGATGAATGATAGCCTGAATGAAAAGAAATTACAGGTTGAATGGTTGAAGTTGTTGGCGACTACTATAGAAAATTAGTAGAGCGACTTTGATGAAAGAGTGATTTTGAGCAGGTTGAATGTTAGAAAGAAACACGTAGCTTTTGGATTGATAATTAACTAGAAAAAAACTGGAGAACCAGTAACACATGTAGATGTGTGAACTGAGAAATTGAGAAGCGTTTTGGAAAGAAAGTCAAATTAAATGATGATGGAATCGTATGTAGTAAAGAACGCATTCTCCCAAAAAGTTTGTCAAGGTGTGAGGCATGGGCGTTGCCAAGCCTCAAAAGGGGGGGGGAGTGAGTAGGACAGATAGTGGAAGATAGTAATAATACAACACTTTATGACAATGAATTTTCGAATACATTTGGTGTTATATTGTGGTAATTTTTTTGTTCTTGTGTAGATAGGTTAGCAACACGAGAGATTTAGAGATCCAAAAGAAAGACAGTTAAAAGAAAACATTTTTGATTTGGACAATTGCAGGCTAAACAGGAACATGAGAACGATAAGAACTACGAGGTGGGATCCAATTTCATTGGGGAGATAGAGAATTCACAGCACCATACTCTAAGTCACATTTTTGAGCAAGCATGACAATAACATGTGAGAGGTCAAGACATACAGATCAGGGCTCTATGTGGAAAGCAGACCTCGATGAGTTGATTTTCAATAATGATACTGAAGACAACATACTGTCCGATTAAATTGGAACTATAGATAAAATGTAGCTCAAAAATAGGATGAGTTGCAGGATTTACGATATAAAAACGAGACCGCTGTTATTAGAAGAATTTGAAGTTTGGTAAACAAACATTACCAGCAAATTGATGGAAGCAGCTACATTTGGAGATAGTCTTACAAGTGTTCAAACCAGCCTCTCATTCTCAGTGTCAGAGTCCCTGAAACCCAATCCGAGACTTCGCCTGCAGCCGTGAACAACCACAAAATGGTGCCTGGCTCTGAAGCACCTTTGACCTTTGGCGAAGGACAAGAAAAGACTGCTGTTGTGCTTGGAGGAGGACAAGTACACTCCGGAGGAAATACAACATCCTCGGGGACGGAAAAGACAGTGAAAAGCGGAGGAACTCACAATGATGAAAATTGACTCATTTGAACAATGGACTCATTCAAGAGTGATGGATGGGGTCGCTCTGAAGCAACAACAAAAGAACACCAACTTGATAGGGTGAAGTGCGGCAAAAAGATATGGACTTGGAGTGTCCGACAACCAAATCGCACTCCTTGCTACGGCGTTCCCAAATTTGGTGAAGCTTGGTTCAAAGTGGAAGGGAGGTTCATTGTGCACTGAGTTTGACAGAACTGAGGAGATTTGATAAATAAATAAATAAAAATTGGAAAAATACGTAGGGCTACAGATTATAATCAGAGATTGAACGGATTTGGATAAAACAAATAGGCTAAAACGGTAGGAAACAAGAGCAAGATCTTATATTTTGGCTCATCAAGCTTAAGACGTAGAGGTCGAGTTATATGAATTTTAGAACAGGGCCACCTACGACTGCACCGACATGAAAAAGTAGAAGTGAGAGAGCAGAGTATGGGATTATATGCTAAAACGTCTGCTATACATTTACCAATAGGAGATTCTATCAAGAGAAGCTACATGAGAGATGGATTAGAATCTCTTTGTCTGCGTGGGTGTGTGTGTGTGTTCACACCCTGTGTGGGTGCGAGCGTGTGAGGAGAAAGAAGGCATGGGTAAGACAATCTCTTTTAAACCAGGAGGCAATAAATGGGAACACCCCTGTCATAAATAGTTTTTGGTTAAAGGGAATCATTAGGAAGTGTTCAAACTCTTCCCGCAAACATTCCTATTTGCCAATTAAATGGGCACTACAATTGACTACGAGAGTTGCAAACAACAGATGAAGAGCAGTCCCTGGCAGATTATATGATCAGGACGCTCAAACTGTGTCAAAGACAAATTTACTGCCGCTTGATCTTTCCTCCTCACAGGTCGACAACCCCATCAATCCAGGAGACTGGGTCTACATCGAGGTCATCAAAGGAAGGGACTGGGCCAGCCACGACGGGAGGGACCATTCCAAGTCTTGCTGACTACACATGTTGCACCCAAGGTTGCAGGACCCACAAATGCATTAACGACGACTGCTCTCCAGGAGGAAACTGGATGGGAGCTTTGGACATCACCGCTGTGTGCCAGGATGAGAGAGCCATTTTCAAGGTGTAAGGGCACTACTACCAACATGGCTGCACCATCGGACGGGACCTACTTCGTCCAGAAGTTCAGAGGCACTGCCTCACCTGCATCCTATGAGTGCACGTGCCTGTTCAGTACGGATCATGGTTTTGTGGTCACAAGAGTTGTCCGATGCTGCCTGCCAACTGGACACGAGTGTGTGTAACAGACCTCACCTACAGACTAGAACATCATCAGCAGACGAAAACACGGGCACATATACAACTTCTTAGACGTGACAGTTGTGATGATGATAATGAGACGTGGATTGCGTAGATGCTGTTCTGTTGAGCATGTTTTACAGAAACTTGATGATTTGACCACCGAAAATGCTTCACAAGTGATGGATACAATGATGTACTGTTTCTGTGTTTTTCTTTTTATTTTTTATTGATAGCATTCTGGTCGCCTGTGGCAACGGGGCCGTGTAAGAATTTTCCTGCTAATAACATCTGGCCAGCAGGTTTTTCGCTTACACAATAAGTTTGATCTGGGGTGTTGAGGTAATGCCTCATCTTCACTGGAAGGTGTTGCTATCATTGTTTGTTGTTTTTATTTTTGCTGTTCTTCTTTCTTCATTATACATATATATATATATGTTTTTCTTTCTTACTTGTCTTTGTTGTTTGGGGTGACATAATCATATGATAAAACAGGAGGGAGATGTTAGGGTTTTCCAGGTTATCTTGATCCTATGATTATGTTGGAATGTAACCTGTAATACTTAAACTCGGTTGTCCTGTCTTAACAAAAGTAGTAGAACAAAGTGACTAGCTGCAGAGGAAGCAATCAAAGTTGTTTAGTTCACACAACATCGTGAAGGACCCCCTGCTGTGCTTTGATCAGCCAGGGGCTTCGGCCATTCGTCTACTCTGACCCCCACTCTCACCCCCACTCTGTTCCTCCTAATAAATATGCCCTTGCAGGAAGGAGACTGTTCAGACTTCATTCGATAATCGCTGTTCAGACAGCGACGAATGGACTCTCCACCTGCAGGTGTCTAAAAGAACTTGCTTGTCTCCTGTTTGGTTCTTGCAAAATAAGTTGGAGTGAGCAAATCTCTAACACAAAGGATGATAATAAGGTGGCTCCCTCCATTGACGACCTCTTGTTCCTGAACATCATGGAAAGGAACCTAAAGAAAGAAAAAGATATTAGCTGGGTGGCCCCGCTTCCATTTAAGTCACCAAGGCGTTGCCTCTCTGACAACAAAGTCCAGGCCACAAATCAACTTTCATTACTGAGACGGAGTCTTGAAAGGGAACCAGCGATGAAACAGCATTTCCTCACCTTCATGGAGAAGGTCTTTCGGAACAAACACATAGAAGTGGCCCCTCCTCTGAAAGAGAACGAAGAGCGTTGGTACATGCCAACCTTCGGCGTTTATCATCCAAAGAAGCCCGGCAACATCCGTGTGGTGTTCGACTCGAGCGCCCAGCATGGAGGAGTTTCACTGAATAATGTTCTGCTGACCGGGCCTGACCTTAACAATACCCTGCTCATGTTCCGAAAGAAGGCTGTGGCAGTGACAGCGGACATCGAACAAATGTTCCACTGTTGCCTCGTCAAGGAAGAGGACCGCAACTTCCTGAGGTTCCTGTGGTTCCGGGACAACAACCCATACAAAAACATTATCGAGTACTGCATGAGGGTCCACGTATTCAGGAGTAGTCCCTCCCCTGCGGTAGCCATCTACTGCTTCCGGCAGAGCAGAGAGAATGGGGACCCTGACGTCAAACAGTTTGTCAAACGGGACTTTTATGTGGATGATGGCTTGAAGTCGTTCCCTACAGTGGAAGCAGCAGTGGACCTGCTCAAGAGACCGCAAGACACTCTCTCAGAATCAAACTTGCGACTGCATAAAATCGCCTCAAACTATAGAGAAGTAGTGGAGGCCTTCCCAGCCTGAGACCACGCTACAGACTTCAAAGACCTCGATCTCGGTTCCGATGCACTTCCCATGCAGCACAGCTTGGGTCTCAACTGTGACCTAATGTCCGACACCTTCACCTTCAAGTTAGGCAACGAAGAGAAACCCTTCACCCGCCGAGGCATCCTATCTAGCATGAACAGCATTTACGATCCTCTCGGATTCATCGCCCCAGTCACCATCCAAGGCAAAGACATTCTCAGTAAACTAACAAAGGATCATAGTGACTGGGACTCGCCTCTCCTACAAGAGATGGAAGAGATGTGGATCACATGACGGTCTTCTTTAGACGACCTTGGCACCCTCCAGATACCTCGGACCTACGGAGAGATCTCTCTCTTAGTAATGTCACGCAGAGAGTTATGCGTCTTTTGCGACGCCTCAACTAAAGCAATCAGTGATGTAGCCTATCTTAGGCTAACAGATGCAGAGGACACCATCCACGTGGGCTTCGTTATGGGTAAGGCTAAGCTGGCCCCCATCCCCGAGCACACAGTGGCAAGACTCGAGCTCTGCGCAGCGGTTCTTGTAGTGGAACTTGCGGAACTCATGTCCTCAGAGATCGACATGCAACTAGACGAGACTACCTTATACAGCGACACAACCCTTCTCACCCAGAAGGTGAATGTACCTTCAACCCCAGTCGGTGACTGGATCAAAGACCTCCACAAGTCCCAGTGGCGCCAAGTCCAACATCTAGCCCAAACGTTTGTCCTTCTCAAAGACAATCAGGTCGTGAGAAACGAGTGGCCTCTGGGACTGATTACTCAGGTCTTCCCCAGCAACGATGGCATGGTATGTAAAGTTGAGGTCAAGGTCTCCAAGACAGGCGGGACAAAACTGTACCAGCTTCCCATCTCCTTCTTGCCCCTGATGAGAAACAGTAAGAACTGTGTGATGGACCTTTTTTAGGTTGTGGCAAAATGCCAGATGGGGAGTGTCATGTCTTTGTAGTCTGTGATCAGTGTTACGATGGAGTATGTTAGGGTTTTTCAAATTATCCTTATCGTATGATTATGTTGGAATGCAACCGGTAATAAATAACCTACCTTGTCTCATCCTACACAAGGTCGTAAAACATCCCCTGATATGTTTTGACTAGAGCACAAGGGCTTCCTATTCAGTCTACTCTTACCCCCACTATTTCTCTTAATAAATATGTCCTTGCAGTTGGGAGAGCCAGACTTCATTCTGGAGCGAGTGAACTCGCCACCTGCAGGTGTCTAAAAGTACTTGCCTGTCTCCCGTGTGGTTCTTGCAAAATAAGTTGGAGTGAGCAAATCTCTAACAGAGTAGGTCACGTGACTATAATAAGGAAGTAAGCGCATGTTAGTACGGTGTTGAAAGCAAACGCTGCTTGTTCTATTCTCTCCTGCAGTTCGGCAAAACTACTACCTACATTTTGTGTTATACAAGGCACCGTTGGTATGTACCTTTGTATAAGATTCAAGATTCAAGAGTTTTTTAATTCACCATGTTTGAGCGTGCCAAACAAGGAATTTGACTTCGGTAAATCCCAGCCTCTGTTCAACATTTAGGTGACAACACTCAGGACGTGAAAAATGGAAGATATTCTCAAACATGCCCTGATCTTAAACTCCCAAGAGGGCAAAGAAAAACTCAAAACTCCAGCTAGGGGAAATGAGAAACCTTGAGAAGAGACCACAGATGGGAGGGTCCCTCTTCTCGGGTGACCAGGCTGCAATGGATACAGAGAGGACACATAGTACAAACAGTGTAGACAAAAAAGTTATTATGTATCGAAATACATCCTTTGAGTTCTGAAATTATTATTATTATTATTATAGTTTTCTGTGATGTTAGACGATCTGTTGGGAAAGCGAACGTCATGTCGGTTAACATTGAGTTTCATGACTAACGTTAGTCATTCTCCTGTCGCCCTATTGTGGCCGTAGTCAATGTGTTCATGTGTAATAAATATGTTAATAATGATTCACTAATTCATAGATTTCATATTGATTTAATTCATTTAGTTTGTATGACTGATTATACAATGTGGTTTGTATTCTCCCAGTTTCACCCATTTCCTTGTTATTCAACCTGGAGTCCCTCTCCGTGAGTAGTCACCTTATCGTGGTGGAGGGGTTTGCGTGCCCCTATGATCCTAGGAGCCATGTTGTCCGGGGCTTCATGCCCCTGGAAGTGTCACCCATGGCAAAAGTGTCCTAGGTGAGGGGCCAAACAAAGCACGGCTCACCCAAGCCCCTTATGACGAAAAAGACAAATGGACTTCGTTTTCCCTCGCCCGGACGCGGGTCACTGCCCCCCCCCCCCCTCTGGAGCCAGGTCTGGAGGTGGGGCTCAAAGGCGAGTGCCTGGTGGCTGGGCCTTTGCCCACGGGGCCCGGCCGGGCATAGCCCGAAAAGAAAACATGGGTTCCCCTTCCCATGGGCTCACCACCTGTAGGAGGGGCCAAAGGGTCGGGTGCAAAGTGACCTGGGCGGCGGCCAAAGGCGGGGACCTTGGTGGTCCGATCCCCGGCTGCAGAGGCTGGCTCTTGGGACATGGAATGTCACCTCTCTGGTTGGAAAGGAGCCCGAGCTGGTGTGTGAGGCAGAAAAGTTCCGACTAGACATAGTCGGAATTGCCTTCACACATAGTTTGGGCTCTGGTACAAGCCCTCTCGAGAGGGGCTGGACTCTCTTCCACTCTGGATTTGCCCACGGTGAATGGCGTCGAGCAGATGTGGGCATACTTATTGCCCCTCGGCTGGGCACCTGCACATTGGGGTTCACCCCGGTGAACGAGAGGGTAGCCTCCCTCCGCCTTCGGGTGGGGGGGACGGGTCCTGACTGTTGTTTGTGTCTATGCACCAAACGGCAGCTCAGAGTACCAACCCTTCTTGGAGTCCCTGGAGGAAGTGCTGGAGAGTGCTCCTTCTGGGGACTCAATTGTTCTACTGGGTGACTTCAATGCTCATGTGGGCAATGACAATGAGAACCGGAAGGGCGTGATTAGGTGGAACCCACCCCCCCCCCCCCCCCCCCGATCTGAACCCGAGCGGTGTTCTATTATTGGACGTCTGTGCAGTTCGATAATCGACTTTGTAGCCGTGTTATCGGATTTGCGGCCACATGTTTTGGACACTCGGGTGAAGACAGGGGCAGAGCTGTCAACTTATCACCACCTGGTGGTGGGTTGGCTCCGATGGTGGGGGAAGATGCCGGTCCGACCTGGCAGACCCAAACGTTCTGTGAGTCAAAGTCAAAGTCAAAGTCTGCTTTATTGTCAATTTCTTCACATGTCAAGACACACAAAGAGATCGAAATTACGTTTCCCACTATCGCACGGTGACAAGACATAGTACACAATATACATACAAGTAAACAGCACAAAAAGTAAAAACAAGAAGGCAGAAACAATGAATAAATAAGAGCTTTGAATGAATAATAAATAAACAAATAACATAATAAATAAGGAGCAAAAATGGAGCAAGTGTGCATACAGCAGACAGTCAGAATATAGCGCAAAAGAACAGGACGTTATGCAGCCGAGGGTGGAGGGGGGAGAATGTTCAGGATCCTAACAGCCTGGAGTATGAAGCTGAATCATGGTCGTTGTGGGTGAGATGGGAGGTGTAAATGTCCTTCAGGGAGGGGAGTGAAGCACCAATAATCTTACCAGCCGTGTTCACTATGCGCTGCAGGGCCTTCATGTTGTATTCAGTGCAGCTACAACCCCACACAGCGATACAACTGGAGAGGATGCTCTCAATGGTGCCACGGTAGAATGTGGTCATAATGGCCAGAGGAACACTTGCTCGCCTGAGTTTCCACAGGTAGTACAGGGGGCGCTGAGTTTTCTTTGCCAGTGATGCAGTGTTGGTGGTCCAGGAGAGGTCCTCACTGATGTGCACCCCCTGGAATCTGCTCACTCTCTCCACCACAGCACTGTTGATGGTCAGTGGCAGGTGTTGGGTGTGACCCTTCCGGAAATCAACAACAATCTCCTTGGTCTTGTTGACGTTCAGCAGGAGGTTGTTGTCCCTGCACCACGTGGCCAGAAGGTCGACCTCCGACCTGTATTGAGTCTCGTCGCCCTCGGTGATGAGACCCACCAGAGTCGTGTCGTCGGCATATTTCAGCACACGGTTGCTGCTGTAAGTTGCAGTGCAGTCATGCGTCAGCAGGGTGAAGAGCAGCGGACTGAGCACGCAGCCTTGGGGGGCCCCCATGCTCAGCGTGATGCTGGCGGAGATATTGTCGCCAACACGTACTACCTGAGGCCTCTGACAGAGGAAGTCCAGTAGCCAGTTGCAGAGGTAGGTACTGAGGCCCAGCTTGTCAAGTTTGCAGATGAGTCGCTGTGCTACAATGGTGTTGAATGCAGAACTGAAGTCCACAAACAGCAATCTCACATACGAGTCCCTTCTTCCAGGTGGGTGAGGGCTGAGTGGAGGGCAGAGCAGATGGCATCCTCAGAGGACCGTTTGACTCGGTACTCAAACTAGAAGGGGTCTATGGTGGGGGTAGAATGGATCTGATGTGCTCCATGACAAGCTGCGCAAAGTACTTCATGATGATCGGTGTCAGTGCCACGGGGCGGTAGTCAGTCATTGAAGCAGGATGGACCAGGTTTCTTCGGCACAGGTACGATGGTGGCAGCCTGAAACATGATGGGACGATTACCTGCTGCAGGGAAATGTTAAAGATGTCCGTGAAGACACCCATCAGCTCCTCAGCGCAGTCCTTCAGCGCTCGACCTGGGATGTTGTCTGGGCCCGCCGCCTTACGGGTGTTGATACCGGCAAGCATCGTCCTCACGCTATCGGCAGAGAGGCACAGGGGCTGCTCGTGTGGAGGGGGAAGGGTCTTCAGCGGGCAAGTGCTGTTCTGAGCGTCGAAGTGAGCAAAGAAGCGGTTCAGATCGTTGAGCAGAGGGATGTTGCCCTCACAGCTCTGCGGCACGGGCTTGTAGTCCGTGATGGTCTGAATGCCTTGCCATAGGCTCCGTGCATCCCTGCTGTCTTTGAAGTGGGTGGTAATCTTGCAAGAGAATGCCTTTTTCGCTTCCTTGATGCTCCGGGACAGGTCGCCCCTCGCTGTTCTCATGCCAGCCTCATCCTCAGCTCTGAAGGCTTTGTCCCTGGCCCTCAGCAGCCTGAGGACAGCCCCTGTCAGCCATGGCTTCCAGTTAGCCCGAGTGACGATGTATTTTGTGTGGGTCACATCATCAATGTATTTCGTGATGTAAGAGGAAACAGAGTCAGTATACTCCTCTATGTCCGTCTGATTGTTGCAAGTGGCTGCCTGCTTAAACATTTCCCAGTCAGTTGTGTCAAAGCAGTCTCGAAGCGCATCAGAGGCACCCTCAGGCCACACTCTTACCCGCTTGTGAGCCGGCCTGGATGCTTTCACTCTTTGTCTGTATGCGGGCATAAGCATAACAGTGATATGGTCAGAAAGTCCAATATGGGGTTAGGGGGTGGCTTTGAAAGCCCCTTTATGTGTAGTGTAGACCAGGTCCAGGAAGCTGTCACCACATGTTGGAAAATTAGCATGCTGGTGAAGCCTTGGAAAAACAGACTTTAGGTTAGCATGATTAAAATCCCCAGCGAAGACGGTGAAACCGTCAGGGTGCGCTGTCTGTTGTTCACTGACAGCCTGGTATAACTCACTAAGAGCCGTGATCCTGTCGCTTTCAATGTTGGAAAGCGGGATGTATACCACGACTAGCAGAATCGCAGTAAATTCCCTTGGCAGGTAAAAAGGACGGCACTTAATGATCACAAACTCCGCCAGTGGCGAGCAGTGCTTTCATACAACTACAGAGTCCCGGCACCATTCGTCACGGATGTAGACACGGATTCCTCCTCCTCGCGATTCCCCCCCTTCACAATGGCCCGGTCTGCCCGATAGCACACTAGCTGCTCCAGATGCACAGCAGAGTCCGGAATGTTGACACTCAAGCAAGTCTCAGTGAACATGAGCACACAGCAAATACTCACTGTCCGGTTCGTAGATCTCACCAGTCGAATGTAATCCATTTTGTTGTCCAGCGATCGAACATTTGCCAGAAGAATGGAAGACACGAGTTTGGTTGGCCGCTAGCCTGGGCCGGATGCCTCCGCGCTTGCCTCTCTTCTGCCTCCTCGCACACTGCCTCCGACGCTTTCTATCCGGGGGAGGAGTAGCAGGCGAGTCCGGCGTTGTTTCAGGCCGGAGTAGTCCGAGTTCCTTTAATGTCTTTGTTTCAAAGTTCAGAACGCTGCAAAACTCGCTTTTGCCAATGTCGAGTAGAACCTGCTTGTAGCACGACGTAGGAAGGCAAGACGAACACATAAAACTGTCGGACAAACACTAACTAAACGAATAAAACACCGTTCGGGTGGGACAGAGAGAGGTAGCTGCGTGTGCACGGGTCTGTTGGGAACGTCTGGCAGAATACCCTGTAAGGAAGAGCTTCAACTCCCACCTACGTCCCGGGGGAGGCGGGGGACATTGAGTCCGAGTGGACCATGTTCCGCGCCTCCATTGTTGAGGCGGCCGACCGGAGCTGTGGCCGTAAGGTCATTGGTGCCTGTCGTGGCGGCAATCCCCGAACCCGCTGGTGGACACCGGCGGTAAGGGATGCCGTCAGGCTGAAGAAGGAGTCCTATCGGGCCATTTTGGCCTGCGGGATTCCGGAGGCAGCCGACAGGTACCGGATGGCCAAGTGGAACGTAGCTTCGGCGGTTGCTGAGGCAAAAACCCGGGCAGGGGAGGAGTTTGGCGTGGCCTTGGAGAATGACTTCCGGACGGCTTTGAGGAAATTCTGGTCCACCATCCGGCGTCTCAGGAGGGGGAAGCAGTGCAACGTCAACTAGGTTTACAGTGGGGATGGCGTGCTGCTGACCTCGACTTGGGACGTCGTGAGTCGGTGGGGAGAATACTTCGGAGACCTCCTCAATTCCACTGACACGCCTTCCATTGTGGAAGCAGGGCCTGCGGACTCCGAGGCAGACTCTCCAATCTCTGGGATCGAAGTCACTGAGGTAGTTAAAAAACTCCTCGGTGGCAAGACCCCGGGGGTGGATGAGATCCGCCCGGAGTTCTTAAGAGCTCTGGATGTTGTGGGGCTGTCATGGCTGACACGCCTCTACAACATTGCGTGGACATCGGGGGACAGTGCCTCTGGATTGGCAGACTGGGGTGTTGGTTTCCCTCTTTAAGAAGGGGGACCGGAGGGTGTGTTCCAATTACAGGGGAATCACATTCCTCAGCCTCCCTGGTAAGGTCTATTCAGGGGTGCTGGAGAGGAGGGTCCGTCGGGAGGTCGAACCTCGGATTCAGGAGGATCAGTGTGGCTTTTGTCCTGGCCGTGGAACAGTGGACCAGCTCTACACCCTCGGCAGGATCCTCGAGGGTGCATGGGAGTTCGCCCAACCAGTCCACATGTGTTTTGTGGACTTGGAGAAGGCGTTCGACCGTGTCCCTCGGGAGGTTCTGTGGAGGGTGCTTCGGGAGTATGGGGTGCCGAGCCAACGGATAAGGGCGGTTCGGTCCCTGTACCACCAATGCCAGAGTTAGGTTCGCATTTCCGGCAGTAAGTCCGATTCGTTCCCAGTGAGGGTTGGACTCCGCCAAGGCTGCCCTTTGTCACCGATTCTGTTCATAGTTTTTATGGAAAGAATTTATAGCCGCAGCGTAGGCGTTGAGGGGGTCTCGTTTGGGGACCTCAGCATTGCGTCTCTGCTTTTTGCAGACGACGTGGTGCTGTTGGCTTCTTCAGGCCATGATCTCCAGCTCTCACTGGAGCGGTTTGCAGCCGAGTGTGAAGCGGTCGGGATGAGGTCAGCACCTCCAAATCCGAGTCCATGGTCCTCGATTGGAAAAGGGTGGAATGCCCTCTCCAGATCGGGGATGAGATCCTGTCCCAAGTGGAGGAGTTTAAGTATCTTGGGGTCTTGTTCACGAGTGAGGGGAGGATGGAGCGCGAGATCGAAGGGCGGATCGGTGCAGCGTCAGCAGTAATGCGGACCCTGTACCGGTCCGTCGTGGTAAAGAGAGAGCTGAGCCAAAATGCAAAGCTCTCAATTTACCGGTCGATTTACGCTCCTACCCTCACCTATGGTCACGAGCTATGGGTCGTGACCGAAGGAACGAAATCTCGGATGCAAGCGGCCAAAATGAGTTTTCTCCGCAGGATGTCTGGACTCTCCCTTAGAGATTGGGTGAGAAGCTCGGTCATCCGGGAGAGACTCGGAGTAGAGTCGCTACTCTCCCACGTTGGGATGAGCCAGATGAGGTGGCTTGGGCATCTCATCAGGATGCCTCCTGGATGCCTCCCTGGGGAGGTGTTCCGGGCATGTCCCGCCAGTAGGAGACCCCGGGGACGACCCAGGACGCGCTGGAGAGACTGTGTCTCTCAGCTGGCCTGGAAACGCCTTGGGATCCCCCGGGATGAGCTGGACGAAGTGGCTGGGGTGAGGGAAGTCTGGGAGTCCCTCCTAAAGCTGCATCTTATGAGCAACTCTCGTAATGCATTAGCGGATTTAATGCTGGAGGTGCGTGCTTTTGTGGAAGAGCCCCTTATAACTCGAGGTTCAAACCCCCTCTCTTGGTGGCAAATTACAGGTGTGGTTTATCGCAGATTTTCTCATGTGATGAAAAAGAGACTGCATTATGGCTACATTTGTCCCATCTGAGAGGATATTCAGTAAGATGGGGCAGATATTATCAGAGAGACGAAATCGACTGAGCTCATCAAAAGTTAGTCAGCTTGTATTTTTAAATGCAAATCTCGAGTAAAAGCAAAAGAAATTACAATGTATGTCCATTCATCAAGTTTTTTTTTTCATGTTTACATTTTGTTTTACAATGGAGGATAAAATATTGAAAAGGCAGCAACAGCAATGTCTAAATATTCTATATTAATTTTATACTAATTTATACAAACATAGTTGCTCCATCAGAGCACAGACACGGCACACATGTTCACGTTTATTTGACTATTTTGATGTGTTTGCGCCTTTTATAACTGGATCATTTTGGTCACTTTTTTGAATTTTCTACTGTGCCCTCCCCTGCCATCATGAAAAGGGGAAAAAACAAATTCGATTGTCATATTCATCAAATTGTTTTTATTATAAACTTGTCAAACGCACCTCTCGGATTAAGGTGCCCCCGGCTTCCCAGTAACGGGTTTGTTTTAGCCGGGTTCGGAGATTCGTCCGTAATCTAACCACCCGAGTTAAATTAACTCCTCCGGAATCAATCTAATTTCTGTACGACGCCAAACCCTCTCAAGTCACCCGAAGCTCGTGCCGAGTAACTCAATTCGAGGCAGGACTTCGAAGTGACCGCATCGTATTGATGGCTCCCCGCTAATGTTTGAAGTTCTTATTTGTTACGGATATTTTTTAGATGTCTTTGTTAAGACCTCAGGGATTCGTTTGTATAGCGCACCCAAGCACTAGTTTTGCCGAAGTAAAGGTTGATATGGGTCCGTTCCACTTGGTCGCTCATGCAGCGAGCCGACCAACTTTTTTATTCGAAAGAGAATCGAATTAATAAAAGTGTGACAATAATAGCATTTAAGAAGAAAATTAATGCACTTTATATGATTAATTTTAACTTCGTATACGCAGATCTAGCTCTTAACCGTCGGAGTTCTTCACCCCTCTTAATTGCTTTAAAAAGAATAACAACTTATTCTAAACCGGATAAAAATGTCGTGCTCTGTTTAGATTTGCCCGATAATTAATTTGGAAGGCAAGTCTATTTTTTGATCGTGTCCCGTTTAACTTTTGACGCGGCCCGACAATTTTAGGAACTGGGCCGCGTCCGACGGGCAATCGAAATACTTTTATTCTCCTCCAATTCCAATGATTTATTTTAACCGTCGTCGTTATTTTATTTAGAAGAAGTAAATTTCCAACAATTCACTTTTAACGAAATCCACTCCTCCCTTAAATATTTACGAAAGTTATTTAATTCTCCAACTTCCTCGGAGTTACTTTTTCCGCGGCCCGTCAAAAAGGGGAAGCGGGCCTGAGCCTTTCAAATAGTTAGATAACTTTCCGTTCTACACAAAACCAATAATCTGATTTAAACACTTCCTTTAATTTATTCAAACGAAACAACTTTCGAACGGATCGAAATTTACTCGTGGCTCAAATAACTACGGAAGTTATTTAAGTCTCTAACTTGTTCGGAGTTCCTTTTTACGCGGCCCGTCTAAAAGGGGAAGCGGGCCTGAGCCTTCGGTTGCATATTCAGTACAAATCCGCGCACAACGAAGTAAGTAATATACAAAACACATTTATTGAAGAAACATGGAATAGAATTACAAATCTCAATTACTCCAGAAACTGAACAATTTCACTCACTGATACCCGTGTTAATAAAATCATTCAATCCCAGAACAATTCGATTGCAAAACACAGTTCATAAAAAAGGGAAGAGGTAAATACCAGTTGCGTGCTATTTTTGGTGGAAGCAAAGTCGAGTGATCAGTTCGATCTCGCTTCTAAAATCCAAATTAGAGAAACAGGCTGGCCACGAGGAAGCCGGCGGCCCGATGACTATTCCCCCCTCTCGCTAAAATACATAAAAACGGTCATCCTCACCAATTTCTCGTTTAAAGTTGCCCAGTCCAATTTTTAGGAGTAAATCCAAGTTAATTTTAGTCCAGTGATCCTGCGTCTCACACAAAGATCTTTGGGACTTTGGAAAAAATCTTGAAAATCCTCCGGGCCTCTTCACGTATGAGAGCTCTTTTGGGGGAAAAAGCCCTGAAGCTGCTCCTGCAGGACCTTTTATAGACCTCTCCGTCCCCCCCCCCTCCCCTTTCTTTTCTCCTGTACTTTCCCTATAGGGTAAGACTGCCCAGTTTTCCCACGCCTATAGAAGGGACTGGCCAGCTTTCTCACGCCTATAGAGGGAACTGGCCAGTTTTCCCACGCCCATAGATGGAACTGGCCAGCCTCCCCACGCTTTGTTATCTGTGGCCTTCAGCAGCTGTTTCCGCCCTGACCACGCAGTACTTTCCACCAAATGCACAGCTAGTGGTAAAACCTTTCACTTCCCCTTTTCACCCTTGACCTAATTTATGTCACGCCACTATTCTCATAGTGACGGGTTTCTTGATCGAATTGACAAATAATATTGCTTAAAGCGGTTACAGAATACATTTTTAGCCAAGCAAAGAAATAAAAATAAAAATCACATTTGTGCTTCCCCAAACAATTTATGTCACGCCACTATTCTCATAGTGACGGGTTTCTTGATCGAATTGACAAATAATATTGCTTAAAGCGGTTACAGAATACATTTTTAGCCAAGCAAAGAAATAAAAATAAAAATAACATTTGTGCTTCCATGCGTGACTCACACTCTGACACCGTGTTCCTTTTTTATATCCATTTTGGTCTGGCGCCATCTTTTGGACAAATTTGGAATTTCAGCTCTGCCAATTTATTCCTGTGAACAATCCATATTCTACCATTTGCACCATCTCTACCCCCATGTTACATGACAAACTTTATAATATTAAGTCATTTTCCTTTTAATTTCAGTAGTTTTGTATTATTTTGTACCAAAATCGCTGAATTTTTATAGTTATGCTAAAACCGAAAACGAGTCGCTCGCAGGAGGCAACTTCCTGCCTTGCCTCCTCTGAGGATTGTGTAATCACACGGCTGCCTATGCTGACAGGCTATGCAGTTAGACTGAACTGCTGTCTGTCTCTATGTCGCTGCTTAAGTGTTCAAACACTAATTATAATAATTAACTAATTTTGGTAACTCAGCTGATGTATATAATATTTAATGTTTTTTGTCATCTGTCTGTAACGTCTTGTTTCAAGAGATCCAACGGAGGCAACGAAAAAAGTGCTCTCGCCTTATGGCAGGGGGCGCTAGTGATCTCCAGTTCAAATTTACAGTGAACAACTGAGGAGCAGTTGTCCATTCATTTCGTTTTACATTTGTTTTTTTTTGTTTTTTTCATTTTTACATTTTGTTTTACAATGGAGGATTAAATATTGAAAAGCGAGCAACAGCAATGTCTAAATATTCTAGATTAATTTTATATTAATTTATACAAACATAGTTGCTCCATCAGAACGCAGACATGGCACACATAGCTTGGTAACTTTTCTATTACACATAAGGCAGAGCTCATGGACATTGGCCTGGCTCGTCAGTGGGGAATTGACTTCCTGCCTCTGAGCCCCTCCATTCCCGCACGTGCCATTGATGGCCGTCTGATTGGCGAGGTGGCTTTCGCGACGGAACCAGTTAAGTTACTGCTCTCCGGCAATCACCATGAAACCATCCAGTTTTTAATTCTTTCCCTCCCAGGACAGCAGCTCATTCTGGAGCCCCGCCCAGGTACAGTGCCGACATCTCCAATGTCCCAGCGTTGTATCACGAACTCAAGGAGGCTTTTAGTAAAGCCAGGGCCACTTCTCTTCCCCCACACCGGTCCAACAATTGCACCATCGATCTGTTGCCCGGCACCTCCCCTCCCAAGGGACGCGTCTACTCCCTGTCCGCTCCGGAGCAGGACTATGGAGGAGTACATCCGGGAGTCCCTGGCGGCCGGTATCATACGGCCATCCTCTTCGCCTACTGGAGCGGGTTTCTTCTTTGTAAAGAAGAGGGAGGGCACGCTCCGCCCGTGCGTCAACAACCGGGGAATAAACGAAATCACTATAAAGAACCGATACCCTCTGCCTCTTCTTTCTTCCGCCTTCGAGAGCCTTCAGGGTGCCACCATCTTCACAAAGCTGGATCTTCGCAATGCCTACCACCTGATCCGCATCTGGGAGGGAGACGAGTGGAAGACGGCTTTCAACACCCCGAGCGGACACTACGAGAACTTGGTAGTTCCATTTGGGCTCACCAATGCCCCAGCGGTTTTCCAGTCCTTAATAAATGACGTTTTACGAGACATGCTGGACAAATTCGTGTTCGTTTATTTGGACGACATCCTCATCTTCTCCCGCTCGCTCCCTGAGCACATCAGGCATGTTCGGGCGGTGCTGCGCCACCTCCTGGAGAATTGGTTCTACGTAAAGGCAGAGAAGTGCGAGTTCCACGCCCCCTCTGTCAAATTCCTCGGCTACGTAGTGCGTGAGGGATCCATCAAAATGGACCCCGGGAAGGTGCAAGCGGTCACGTCATGGCCTGTTCCCGAGGCACGCAAGCGGCTGCAATAGTTCTTAGGATTCGCAAACTTTTATCGCCGCTTTATCGGTGGATACAGCACGGTGGCCGCACCCCTCACCGCCCTTACCAGCCCCGCCTCCCCGTACAAATGGACGGAACGGGCAGAACAGGCATTTCGGGAGCTTAAGAGGAGTTTCACATCCGCTCCCGTCCTCCGAGTTCCCGAGCCCGACAGACAGTTTGTGGTCGAGGTGGACGCCTCGAACGTTGGTGTTGGGGCGGTGCTGTCCTAGCGTAGCCGCCAAGACGATCGTCTCCACCCGTGCGCTTTCTTTTCTCACCGCTTGTCAGCCTCAGAACGGAACTATGATATCGGAAATCGGGAGCTCCTCGCCTTCAAGTTGGCCCTGGAGGAGTGGCGGCATTGGCTGGAGGGCGCCACCACTCCGTTCATTGTCTGGACCGACCACCGCAACTTGGAGTATCTGAGATCGGCCAAGAGACTGAACACGAGACAAGCACAGTGGGCTCTGTTCTTTGACCGGTTTGAGTTTTCTCTTTCCTACAGACCAGGTTCCCGTAAGGTGAAGGCGGACACCCTGTCACGTTTGTTTCCTGGTGGGGAGGAGGGACAGGGTCCACCTCCCACTATCCTCCCGAGCTCGGTTTGGGTGGCATCTCTTTCATGGGAGATTGAGCGCCGAGTGGAAGCCGCCTGGTGCGATCAACCCAGCCCCAGCAACTGCCCGGAGGGTTGCCTGTTCGTCCCTGAAGGCCTGCGGTAGTCCGTCCTGCAATGGGTGCACGACTCACGCCTGGCCTGTCATCCCGGGGCTTCCCGCACGAGGTTATTGGTTCTTGTCACAAGCCTAGTGTGTGCTGCAATATTACCGTATTTTCCAGACTACAAGTCGCTCTGGAGTACAGGTTGCACCAGCTGTAAAAATGCATAATAAAGAAGAAGCAAAAAACATGTCGCACCGGAGTACAAGTCGCATTTTTGGGAGTACAGACATGAATAGGCAACAACAGGCTAAACAATACGCTATGCTAACGTTACATGAACACAAATGAGCTGAGAACAAGCCTGGCGTAACATATTAACAGTTATTCAAATAAGTATAAAATAAATAACACGTTTATCAAACCATTGTTGGATTTTGTCCACAATTTAGGGAGCGCGTTATCTGCGCCTCCCGGCTAAAGCCATTGCCAATCACCTGTTATCCAATTTACTCACTGCGTGCTCGTTTGATTTCTTCAGATTTAGGAAAATGCTAAGACACTGAAGCACAAATTAGACTTACACAGGTTGGTTGAGCTCAATCACAATTCTTGTTCAAAAAGCTCTGTTTTCAGGAAAGTACAATACAGCGCTGGGCCCTTAAAGAGCGGAAAGTCTTCATTCAGAAAAGGCAATGTTTAAGGTTCTTTGATCAGCTTATATTCAGTTGCACATTGTAGGCTGAGATTGATGGGTGATGAGTCTTTGGGGTGGGGCAAGTTCGCCATGGGAGTGGGTGCTGGTTATGGGCGATTCGGTGTGTGTGGGGGCTGTTGTCTTCCGTCCCGTCTTTCGGCCTTGGCGATCATCTTTGGCTGAGTCCTTGGCTGGCTCCCTCTGGCATCTGCTGGTTTTATCTCCACGTGACTTTCCTGTGAACATTCTTCTCCAATCTTGGACATACACTGTCGTACCTCATTCTTTCTTTGTTAGGCAAAATATTTCCCTCTGTGCAGAGCGTTCAGTAGTAATAAAAAACTGGCGTCTAGCATTAGTCAAAACATAAGATACAATCAAGTACTGTGTTTAGACTAGTGTGGCCACATAGAACATATTGATTTAGAAAATTTCCTAGTAGACTGTCCTTTTAGGTTGAGGTTCTGGGGTGGTTATGCTTGGTGGAAGTCTTACGTAAAAAAAAAAAAAAAACATCACTACTGAACCCTCCAACCCCCAAAAAGGCATGTTTGTTGAGCCATTAAAATGTAATTGTCCATGAAAGCATGACATTTTCAACACTTTTAGTGGGTCAATTTGTAAAACTTCGGAGGCCGAACCTCGCGAGATGAGCCAAAAGAACCCGAGAAAACCCAACCGCGCGACCCCGATGCCGACTGACTCCGTTCGCTATTGTATTTTCGTTACTTTGAAGATTGTATTAAGCCCTAATCATGCCTCCAAAGAAAGCAAGTGGGAGCAGTAAAGCCATCCTAAAACACAGACGCTCTTAAAGCAATGCGACAGTGAGTGCCCGGCGCGCAGAGGTTGCGCAATCGGACCAAATTAAGCTCCCTGCGCACTGAGGTCAACTTAAATTTTGGAAAGTACATCAGGACAGTATAAATATTTTCTAAATTTCAGCGACGGCTCTGTCACAATAATGCGACCAGCGCGGTGCAGTTGCGCGGTGCAGTTGCGTGGTGCAGTTGCGCGGTTGGCGGCGCGCTACGGTTGCGCGTTCGGCAGTGCGCGGCAGTTGCGTGTTCGGACAAAAATGCGCAAATGAAAAAATGCTTAGAAAAGACGTTTTTTTTTTTAAGTCTTGGAACGGATACATTTTTTTCCCATTATTTGTAATGGGAAAAATATATTCGGGAATTCGACCGATTAACTTCTCGAACCACCTTCTGAAACGGATTGTGGTTGAAAACCGAGGTTTGACTGTATTTGTATTAATCAATGGAAACACTGTTTTTTAAATTATTATTTTTATTTTATTTTTAAAGCTCTGCGAGCAACCGGATCATCGGAGCCAAGGACCACGCTTCCGTACAGATCAACATAGCAGAGGTAATCTTTTTCCAACTTACCGTATTTTTGGCACAATAAGGCACTTGGGGTTAAAAGGCACAATTGCAGGGTCTGTTTTGTATTTAATCCACACATAGAGCGCATTATCGGGCCTATTTATGGCATGACTTATGGTAAACAAAAAGTTATAGGACCAAGACACTGAGATTGGTTGTACTTTATTCTACTGTTTAACCATGTACTCTGTGTACTCACATTATTGTTAATAGATATTTATATGCAAATCCGTCCAAGTCCATGACTTCTGTATCCAAATTAAACAATTGGGCAAGTTTGCCGTGAAACATGCCAAGTTCCATATTGTCTTGTCGTCACGTTGCTCTTCTGCAATGATCCTGGCTTTCCAGAAAGCTCTAATTGTGCCTTGTAAGCAGTGTTCCCTCTAATTTTTCAAGTGACTGTGCAAACACACAAGCTCCCTGTGCACACTGTGGACCACTGTGTGCAACACCAGAATGAATGAATGAATGAACAAACAAACAAATAAATAAATAAATAAATAAATAAATAAATAAATAAATAAATATTGTCAATGAGAACTTTAACTTGCTCGGGGTCGGATTTTGTTTTCCTTTTCTGTCGATCTTTTGCGTTCTTTGCAATAACGTACCGATCCGCTCTCCCATCTTGAGTCTTTGTACAATTCCAACAGCTTTCAAATGACATTTCTGCTGAATGTGACGCGCGAGGTAGTCCAACTTCCATTTCTTCCGTATTTTTCCCTCCGTAAACTCGCCCGCCACTTTGGCTTCACTGCATGTTTTGCAGAGGAGACCTTTCTCATTCAAAAAGAGAAAATCTCACCCAGTTTCACTGTTTCCTCTTGTAGTTGCACACACTCCAACAGCCATCCAAACTTAAAAGAAGCATCTCTTATTTATTTTGGCTTGGCGAGTGGATGTGTCGCTGCTCATTCGTTTCGCCATGATTAGCTAATTTAGCATTTGCATCACTTGACTCTGCCGCACTGCATGGATAGGCAGGACACATATGTGTCATACATATACTATGTAGCCTAAGTGAAACATATCATTGGCTGGACAACTGTCAATTACTGATTTACACTACAAAAAGGCACAGAAAGAAAATCATTCATCCACTTAATTAGATTAGAGTACGTCTAACAGTAGATCTTAATCAATCAGTTTATGCTGAATTGTATTTTGTGCGCAGCATGTAATTTCATGTGCGCCAAGACTGCACGACCAGTCCGCAATTGCGCAGCTTAGAGGGAACACTGCTCGTAAGCACGTCTCTTTGTCTATGCCAGGGTTCGGCAACCCAAAATGTTCAAAGGGCCATATCGGCCCAAAAAAAACAAAAAACATACCTGTCTGGAGCCTTAAAAATCTAAAAGCCTTTTATAATGCAACATAGTGTCAATACATAAGTTGTATGCCTATTATTAAAATAATCTAAAGAAAAATAGTGGTGTCAATTTGATCACTTCTTCTTGCGGCCCATTAGAGTTCACGTACTTGCATAGCAGCGGTGTCTGTTCGATATCGGTCGCGTCACTCGACTCACCCATCACAGGCAATTGAAAAAGCTGTAGCTGAATTGATGTCCTTGAGCTTGAAAGACTGCATCCATGCGGTTCGACAATGATTCATATTGATGAAATCATCAGGAAAGAATGCAGTCTTGCGTGCCTCTCAAGAGTTCAAGATTTTTTGGTTTTGTCTTCCAAGCGTCCGCCATCATTCTACCCCAAACATGCTCAATGATGTTCGTGTCTGGTGACTGGGCTGGCCAGTACTGGAGCACCTTGATCTAGAACAAGGGCGTTCTATTCAGCCTACTCATACCCCCACTCTGTTTCTCTTAATAAATATGCCCTTGCAGGAAGGAGGGTTCAGACTTCATTCCTTCAATGGGTGAAATCTCCACCTGCAGGTGTCTAAAAGAACTTGCTTGTCTCCCGTGGTGTTCTTGCAAAATAAGTGTGAGTGAGCAAATCTCTAACACCAATCATAAAAGGTGTTAGAGTTGTGCTCACTCTAACTTATTTTGCAAGAACCACACGGGAGACAAGCAAGTCCTTTTAGACACCTGCAGGTGGAGAGTTCACTCGCTCAGGAATGAAGTCTGAAAACCCTCCCAACTGCAAGGACATATTTATTAAGAGTGGGGGCTGGTGTAGACTGAATAGGAAGCCCAAAACATATCAGGGGGAACTTTTACGACCTTGTGTAGGATGAGACAAGGTAGGTTATTTATTACCGGTTGCATTCCAACATAATCATCCGATAAGGATAATCTGAAAAACCCTAACAATTGGGAAGAGGTAGCTAATATTTCTTGACATTTTAGTATGTTGATATTGCCTTCTAACTTGCAAAGGTTTTGCTAGGATTGGGTGTATTGTATGACAAGCCGACAAAACTTGGTTTGCCAAACTCTGACCTTTCTGTGTTCATTAAAAGATCAATATTTCTGCAGTGAAGCAAATTTATTTTCATACATTACACCTCATTTGGGTGAGTCAAAGTCAGGTTATAAGCCATTGTTTCTACAACATGGACAAGCGACAGAACTTCTGTCAGACACTGTATATAGTTTGTCCTTGTTCAAGCTCTATGTACGTTCTGTATTGTATGTAATGTGGACGTATTTCTATGTATGAAATAAAGTCATTCATTCAACTATGTCTGCTACAGGTGGACAATGTCACGGGTCGTTTCAACGGTCAGTTCAAGACCTATGCCATCTGTGGCGCCATCCGCAGAATGGTGAGTCATCCTGGATTGTGTTCAATGGTTCAAATGCTTGTGGTTTTTTACATGTGTGTGTTCTCTCCTAAATGCAAAACAGGGGGAGTCTGATGATTCCATCCTCAGGCTGGCAAAGAATGATGGTGTTGTTGCCAAGTAAGATGACATTTTTGTCATCAGCACGTATCTTGTGTTATAATGTGCATTTTTCTCTCCATAGGGACATCTGAGTGATATCTTTAAAATAAAATGTAACAAAATCTAAATGCTTTATTGGTCCTGGTTTTTATTTTATTTTTTTTTAGCGCATAGAGCACATTTGTTTTGTTTGTTTTTTAAAGTCCATTAGATTACAATTACAAAGTGAATAATTATCCCAGTAAAAATACTGAATTTTTGTCCTGTCATCCGTACATACATCATCTACCGATTATCTGGAGGTTGGGCCGTAGAGGCAGCATTTTCAGCAAGAAAGCCCAGACTTCCTTATCTCCAGCCACTTCTTCTAGCTCTTCCCGATGTATCCCAAGGAGTTCCCAGGCCAGCTGGGAGTCGGGAGCTGTGTCCAAATTCACAGGGTGCGTTCTCCGAAGGCCGTTTTTTAGGATGCATGACGTAACTTTCGGCGTGACTCAGCTGCCCAAGTAGTTGAAACGCAGGGATGTTTTTTCACTTGTTGAATATGAACGTAACAGTTAAAATCCACCTGTTTTTCACCATCTGAACGGGTGGCTATTTTGCTCACCAGTTTTCTAAAGCTGAACTGCGATTGTTTTTGACTTGAGACCTGGCAACTGTGATGTCATTTTTAGTCGGCAGCGAGTGGCAATATGGTTGCCCCCCTGTGATGGATAAGAACGAGTGAATTTTGTTACTTATCTCATTCCAAGGACGCAATATTAATAAGAATGATGTATTTCGGCTCCTGTGGGCATATATAACATATTTTAAAGAAAATGTTGGGTTGAGTTACCCTTTAATAGGAGTGGAGCGCACTCTTGCTCTCTGAACATGCCTACTCACAGAGTAGTGCTACTTTGCTGGAGCACATCCTCGCACTCTGGGCAGTAGTCATGGACACCCTGAACTGGTTGTCACCAAATCGCGGGACACACATAGACGAATAACCATTAACACTCAAACCTACAGACAATTTATAGTCGTCAGTCGGCCTACCATGCACGTCTATTCAACATTGGAGAACATTGGAATACCAGGAGGAAACCCAGGCAGGCATGGGGAGAACATGCGAGCTCCACTCAGAAAGTCCGTAGCCGAAATCGGACCCACAACCTTTGCATTGTAAGGCAAACATGCTAACCAGTGCTCCACCATGCTGCCAAATAAAAAGTTTTACTGGGTTAATTGTAGTACATACTGTTGGGTTGACAACATTTATCTGAAATCAATCTCAGAGGCGGTAGGTCTTTTTGGCTTAGCGTTTTCTTCTGCGCAGAAGGGCGCACCCCAAACACACGCAACAAGTGTGGCTGAGATCCGCGCTCTGCTCGAATGTAGCCGTGCCTTTTATTGAGAGAGTTCACTTCTCGAACCGCCTTCTGGAACGGATTGTGGTCGAAAACCGAGTTTTGACTGGATTGTCAATGAGAACTTTAACTTGCTCGGGGTCGGGTTTCGTTTTGTGTGACAGTTCGTTCCTTTTCTGTCTGTCTTTTGCGCTCTCTCGCAATAAAGCAATAAAGTAATGTGCCATCTTGAGTCTTTGTACAATTCCAACAGCTTTCAAATGACATTTCAAGATTCAAGATTCAAGAGTTTTTTATTCGCCATGTTTGAGCATGCCAAACAAGGAATTTGACTTCGGTAAATCACAGCCTCTGTTCAACATTTAGGTGACTAACAACAACACTCAGGACATGTGAAGAACGAAAGATATTCTCAAACACCCCCTGATCTTAAACTCCCAAGAGGGCAAGGAAAAACTCAAAACTCCAGCTAGGGGAAATGAGAAACCTTGAGAAGAGACCACAGATGGGAGGGTCCCTCTTCTAGGATGACCAGGCTGCAATGGATGCAGAGAGGACACATAGTCCAAACAGTGTAGACAAAAAAGGTGTGGCAAGCGGGATGTTATTGCACAGTAATGACTCTGAGACTCTAAGAGTGGTGTGAGTTCATCAGAGCGACAGCCTGGGGGAAGAAGCTGTCTCTGTGTCTGCTGGTTTTAGTGTACAGAGCTCTATAACGGCGTCCGGAGGGGAGTAGTTCAAACAGGCTGCAACCTGGGTGCGAAGGGTCTGTTGAGATGTTACTTGCACGTTTCCTGGTCCTGGACAGGTACAAGTCTTGGATAGATGGGAGGTTGATTCCAATTATCTTTTCTGCAGTCCTTATTGTCCGTTGCAGTCTGTGCTTGTCTTGTTTGGAGGCCGATCCAAACCAGACAGTGATGGAGGTGCAGAGGACAGACTGGATGATGGCAGTGTAGAAGGTCTTCAGCAGCTCCCGTGGCAGGTTGAACTTCTTGAGCTGTCTCAGGAAGTACAGCCTCTGCTGGGCCTTCTTCCGGACATTCTGCTGAATGTGACGCTTGAGGTAGTCCAACTTCCGTTCCTTCCATATTTCTCCCTCCGTAAACTCGCCCGCCACTTTGCCTTCAATGCATGTTTTGCAGAGGAGACCTTTCTCATTCAAAACCTGGTGATCCTGAAAGGGGGATCCTTCCATCTGTGGTCCCTTCTCAAGGTTTCTCATTTTCCCCTGGCAGTTTTTTTTTTGAGTTTTTCCTTGCCCTTTTGGGAGCTTAAGATCAGGGGATGCCTATTCATGTCTGTACTCCCAAAAATGCGACTTGTACTCCGGTGCGACATGTTTTTGCTTCTTCTTTATTATGCATTTTTACAGCTGGTGCAACCTGTACTCCAGAGCGACTTGTAGTCTGGAAAATACGGTAATATTGCAGCACACACTAGGCTTGTGACAAGAACCAATAACGTGTTAATAAATAAACGTGTTATTTATTTTATACTTACTTGAATAACTGTTAGTATCAGGGATGAGAACGGAAAATGTGAAAAAACACTGAAAAGTAGCCAGTGTCTGGGGGCCGTATGCCCCCATTAGGGGGCCGCAGGGGGCCAGGGGCAGCGCCCCGGAGGGGGCCCAGGGGGGCAAAGCTCCTGGATTTTGGCAGTGCTCGTTTAAGGCGGTTCCAGAAAGAGAGCAACGCAGAGACTCACCGTAACCGACAAGAGGACGACGAAAAGGACAGGCCACCCCTTCTTCTTCTCTGATGGTATGACGGTTGACGGCAGTTAGCATCCGTTGCGGCCACACATCAAAAACGTAAAGTCTAAAATTTCAAGAAGCATGGCAGTCATATACAAAGCAAAAGAATTACTGGATTATCATTCACTTCGTACACTTTATTGTTCTCTTGTCTTGCCCTGTGCTGAGGTTTGGGGGAATACTTATACAACTTCACTACAGCCACTTATCATTCTGCAGAAAAGAGCAATAAGGACTATTCATAAAATCAACTACTTGGAACACACAAATCCACTTTTCATACAATCCAAACTATTAAAATCCACTGACATAGTATCTTACCAAACAGCAATAATCATGTATAGCAAGTAAGCAAAACAACTACCAGAAAATATCCAAAACTTATTTAGGAATCGGGAGGGAGGTTATAAGTTAAGGGGGAATCACAACTTCAAAATCTTAAACATAAGAACAACCTTAAGAAGTTTCTGCATCACTGTAACTGGGGTCAAACTATGGAACAATTTAAGTGAGGAACTCAAGCAAAGTCCAAATATCCACCAGTTTAAAAGAATGTACAAAAATATGTTGTTTAGCGGGTACAAAGGCTAAAAGTGCCAAAGGGCTACACACAAGTTAAAATGAAACAGAAAAATAAGTGTGAAAGTGTATCTACTTGTGGTCTGTTGTAGAATTACAGTATATGTTGAATCATTGGTTTAATGGATAAAGTGAGAAAGGGGTAGGAATCTAAAAAGCTATGCTTCTTCCTACTCCTTTTCGAGCGTGAAATAAGAAGTCACAGACATCAACAAAATAGTTTGAGCTATCAACAGCTTTCTTGGATTCCCAGAGATGTAGAAGGTCAGGAAGCTCCAGACAGCATCGTTTGACTTGTTATGGACTGGTGGACGTCTGCAAGGCGAAACAGCAAGCATTCTGTGCAATAACTTTATTAATAAGTACTCATTAGGGAACGCATGATAACATATATATACAATTTATCTAACAGTCAGCTTTATTGTCAATTTTTCCACATGCCAAAGACACACAAAGAAACCGAAATTTCGTTCCCCCCTATCCCACGGTGACAAGACATGGCTCACAACAGACAAACAAGTAAACAAGTATAACAAAAGCGTGCTGAATAAATAATGAATAAATAACACAACAATAAATAAATAAATAAGAGGAGCAGAAAAAAAAGGAGCAAGTGCGCGTACAGCAGACATTCCCGAAAATAGCGCAACAGTGCCGCACGCTACGCAGAAGGGGGTAGCGAGTTCAGGGCCCTAACAGCCTGGAGAAAGAAGCTGTTGGCGAGTCTGGTGGTGCGGGAGCGCAGGCTCCTGTACCTCTTCCCAGAGGGCAGAAGGTCAAACAAAGAGTGAGCCGGGTGACTCACATCTCTGGCAATCGAGGTTGCCTTGCGGACGAGATGGGAGGTGTAAATGTCCTTCAGGGAGGGGAGCGAAGCACCAATAATATTACCAGCCGTATTCACTATGCGCTGCAGGGCCTTCAAGTTCTGTTCAGTGCAGTTACCACCCCAGACAGCGATGCAACTGGTGAGGACGCTCTCAATGGTGCCACGGTAGAATGTAGACAGGACTGCCTGAGGAGCACATGCACGCCTGAGCTTCCGCAGGAACTACAGGCGGCGTTGAGCTTTGTTTGCCAGTGACGAGGTGTTTGCGGACCAGGAGAGGTCCTCACTGATGTGCACCCCCAGGAACTTGGTGCAGCTCACCCTCTCCACCACAGCACCGTCGATGATCAGCGGCAGATGTGTTGTGTGACCCTTCCGGAAGTCAACAATGATTTCCTTGGTCTTATTGACGTTCAGCAGGAGGTTGTTGTCCCTGCACCACGTGGTCAGAAGGTCAACTTCCGACCTGTACCGAGTCTCGTCGCCCTTCGTGATGAAACGCACCAGAGTCGTGTCCTCAGCAAACTTCACTATGCGGTTGTTGCTGTAAGTCGCACTGCAGTCATGCGTCAGCAGGGTGAAGAGCAATGGACTGAGCACGCAGCCCTGGGGGGCCCCTGTGCTCAGCGTGATGCTGGCGGAGATTTTGTCGCCAACACGCACCACCTGAGGCCTCTGGCGGAGGAAGTCCAGTAGCCAGTTACAGAGGGAGGTACTGAGGCCCAGCTCGTCGAGTTTGCAGATGAGTCGCTGCGGCACAATGGTGTTGAAGGCAGAGCTGAAGTCCACAAACAGCAACCTCATATATGAGTCCTTTCTCTCCAGGTGGGTTAGGGCCGAGTGGAGGGCAGAGCAGATGGCATCCTCAGAGGACCGCTTGGCACGGTACGCAAACTGGAAAGGGTCAATGGTGGGGGGGAGAACGGACTTGATGTGCTCCATGACCAGCCGCTCAAAGCACTTCATGATGATGGGCGTCAGTGCCACAGGGCGGTAGTCATTGAAGCAGGACGGTGCAGGTTTCTTCGGCACAGGAACGATGGTGGCAGCCTTGAAACACGAGGGGACGATGGCCTGCTGCAGGGAAACGTTAAAGATGTCCGTGAAGACACCCGACAGCTCCCCAGCGCAGTCCTTCAGCGCTCGACCCGGGATGTTGTCAGGGCTCGCCGCCTTACGGGTGTCAATAGCGGCAAGCGCCCTCCTCACACCGTCGGCAGAGAGGCGCAGGGGCTGCTCGTGTGGGGGGGGGAGTGGTCTTCAGCGGGCAAGTGCTGTTCTGGGCGTCGAAGCGAGCAAAGAAGCGGTTCAGATCGTTCAGCAGACGGACGTCGCCCTCACAGCTCCTCGGCGCGGGCTTGTAGTCCGTGATGGTCTGAATGTCCCGCCAAAGGCTATGTGCGTCCTTGCTGTCCTTGAAGTGGGTGGAGACCTTGCACGAGAACGCCTTCTTCGCTTCTTTGATGCCTCGTCCTCAAGCCAGCCTCATCCCCCGCTCTGAAAGCCTTGTCCCTGGCCCTCAACAGTCTGAGGACAGCCCCCGTCAGCCACGGCTTCCAGTTCGCGCGAGTGACGACGGATTTCGAGCAAGTCACATCATCGATGCACTTCGTGATGTAAGAGGTAACAGAGTCAGTATACTCCTCTATGTCCGTCCAATCGTTGTATGTGGCTGCCTGCTTAAACAAGTCCCAGTCAGTGGTGTCGAAGCAGTCAAAAGAAGTGCATCGGAGGCACCCTCAGGCCACACTCGAACCTGCCTCCGAACCGGCCTGGATGCCTTTACCAATTGTCTGTATGCGGGCAAAAGCAAAACGGTGAGATGGTCAGAAAGCCCCAGATGGGGGAGGGGGATGGCTTTGAAAGCTCCCTTTTGCGCCGAGTAGACTAGGTCCAGGAAGCTGTCAGTAGCCAGTTGCAGAGGGAGGTACTGAGGCCCAGCTCGTCGAGTTTGCAGATGAGTCGCTGCGGCACAATGGTGTTGAAGGCAGAGCTAAAGTCCACAAACAGCAACCTCACATATGAGTCCTTTCTCTCCAGGTGGGTGGGGGCATTACCACTCATTACCACTTATCAAAAATGTCTAGTTATGTCTTCTTTATTGATTTGGTGTGTATGTATAATTATATGCTTAAAATGTTTCTTTTATTTATTTAATATGTGAATATGCTTGTCTGCTTATGTACTTTATTCAATGAGGTTTGAGCATATCTGTTTTTGTAGCTAGGCAGGACTTTTTGTATTTCGACCTCATTCCTTCAAGAGTCATGTGTTTTTTCTCAGTAATAGTAACAACAATAGTATCTAACATCTAATAACTAACCCACTTTACCACCGGCGAGGTCTTCTTTCTTTTTCTTTTATTTATCACGCTTACATCTTTTGCGTAAGAAACATCCTCATCTTCATCCCTAGGGTATTTTAAACGTTTAAAATCAGCACGAGCCAAGGGATTCGAGACGCTTAATTCAGGTAGATTAAGCTGTGCTAATGTACGCAGAAATTCGGTACATCCTACCGGTTGACCGGCTAGTTTTTTTTCCACCCACGACTAGATGTTTTAACAAATCGCTCATATGTGAGCCTTTGACAGTTTTTTCCTTTAAAAATGAATTCACTTAGCGGTGTCCAGCTTACATCCTCTGCCGATAATCTTTACAACACATAGATGCCATTGCGGCGAGAACGTGGTCAGATGACATCCAATATCCCCCCATTCTTCACCGGTCACCTTATCTGTGTATCTGACAGTCATCTTTCTTTCACCCGCCTCATTGCCTTCGTTGCGAATCGTGATAGGAATTTGTCCTTTTGTTTGACCAACCCTATGTAACGTTGCATCAGAGTTTGACAAATTTTGATCTTTTTAAATTATTTTTAAATTTTTAAATTAAATTTTTTATTTTCCAAAGCCTGCTTCATCTCTTCATCCAAAGAATGGTCGGGGCAGGCCAGCTTAGCCTCTCGAGCTGATAAGGGGAAACCAGGTACATTGTCTGCGCCGTTTTCAAACTCTATTTTATTGTTTGTTCATAAAACCACTAGCGATGTTTCCCAGAAGAGGTGCGAATGCGGCCAGTAAAGGCAAATGCTTACATTTTGGATGTAAACAAAGACTTGAGTAACGGAGCATTTGTTTTTAAAAGCTTCATCATCGTTTTATTCTTTGGGGATATAAACAACAGGCCACTGGTTATGTCGTGCACCTGTACGTAGTCTATATTGTTCTGGGCATGAAGGTGTCAAATCTATCACTAAATACCCATGCGGCTCCCTTGAAGCATCCTCAAAACACTCCAGGAAAAACGTCCGGTTGTTGGGACAAATTGGATTCGCCAGAACATTCACTTGCAATTTATCGCGGGGGTTTGTGCGTCTCAGGAGGGGGAAGCAGTGCAACGTCAACACTGTTTACAGTGGGGATGGCGTGCTGCTGACCTCGACTCGGGACGTCGTAAGTCGGTGGGGAGAATACTTCGAAGACCTCCTCAATTCCACCTACACGCCTTCTATTGAGGAAGCAGGGCCTGGAGACTCTGAGGCGGATTCTCAAATCTCTGGGGTCGAAGTCACCGAGGTAGTTAAAAAACTCCTCGGTGGCAAGGCCCCGGGGGTGGATGAGATCCGCCCGGAGTTCTTAAAGGCTCTGGATGTTGTGGGGCTGTCATGGCTGACACGCCTCTACAACATTGTGTGGACATCGGGGACAGTGCTTCTGGATTGGCAGACTGGGGTGGTGGTTCCCCTCTTTAAGAAGGGGGACCGGAGGGTGTGTTCCAATTACAGGGGAATCACACTCCTCAGCCTCCCCGGTAAGGTCTATTCAGGGGTGCTGGAGAGGAGGGTCCGTCGGGAGGTCGAACCTCGGATTCAGGAGGAGCAGTGTGGCTTTCGTCCTGGCCATGGAACAGTGAACCAGCTCTACACCCTCGCCAGGATCCTCGAGGGTGCATGGGAGTTCGCCCAACTAGTCCACATGTGTTTTGTGGACTTGGAGAAGGCGTTCGACCGTTTCCCTCGAGAGGTTCTGTGGAGGGTGCTTCGGGAGTACGGGGTGCCGAGCCAACTGATAAGGGCGGTTCGGTCCCTGTATCACCGATCCCAGAGTCAGGTCCGCATTTCCGGCAGTAAGTCAGATTCGTTCCCAGTGAGGGTTGGACTCCGCCAAGGCTGTCACCGATTCTGTTCATAATTTTTATGGACAGAATTTCTAGGCGCAGCCGAGGCGTTGAGGGGGTCCGGTTTGGGGACCTCAGCATCGCGTCTCTGCTTTTTGCAGATGACGTGGTGCTGTTGGCTTCTTCAGGCCGTGATCTCCAGCTCTCGCTGGAACGGTTCGCAGCCGAGTGTGAAGTGGTCGGGATGAGGGTCAGCACCTCCAAATCCGAGTCCATGGTCCTCGATCGGAAAAGGGTGGAATGCCCTCTCCGGATCGGGAATGAGATCCTGCCCCAAGTGGAGGAGTTCAAGTATCTTGGAATCTTGTTCACGAGTGAGGGGAGGATGGAGCGCGAGATCGACAGGCGGATCGGTGCAACGTTGGCAGTAATGCGGACCCTGTACCGGTCTGTTGTGGTAAAGAGAGAGCTGAGCCAAAAGGCAAAGCTCTCAATTTACCGGTCGATTTACGCTCCTACCCTCACCTATGGTCACGAGCTATGGGTCGTGACCGAAAGAACGAGATCCCGGATACAAGCGGCTGAAATGAATTTTCTCCGCAGGATGTCCGGGCTCTCCCTTAGAGATAGGGTGAGAAGCTCGGTCATCCGGGAGAGACTCAGAGTAGAGTCGCTACTCCTCCACGTTGAGAGGAGCCAGATAAGGTGGCTCGGGCATCTTATCAGGATGCCTCCTGGACGCCTCCATGGGGAGGTGTTCCGGGCATGTCCCACCGGTAGGAGACCCCGGGGACGACCCAGGACGCGCTGGAGAGACTATGTCTCTCAGCTGGCCTGGGAACGCCTTGGGATCCCCCGGGATGAGCTGGATGAAGTGGCTGGGGAGAGGGAAGTCTGGGAGTCCCTCCTAAAGCTGCTGCCCCCGCGACCCGACCCCGGATAAGCGGAAGAAGATGGATGGATGGATGGATGGATGGATGGATGGATGGATGGATGGATGGATGGATGGATGGATGGATGGATGGATGGATGGATGGATGGGTTTGTGAACAAAATCAAATAATTACTGTTTGAACTAATAGTACGGCTGAATTTGCCCTGATGGAATACATTCTGTGTTAGCATTTTATAACGCTTAAATTTTTATGATGTCTATATTGGATTAATATTCGAACCACTTCCGGATTATCTGAAGCCTGGAAGATGATGTCATCCAGAATCAACAGATGATGATGTTGTGGCGGGAACAACTTCTCGTCATCAAAAGATTCAGGCAGTCTCTTGATAAATATGATGTCTTTATTTAGGTTTTTGAGCTCATCGTACATTGGCTGATATGAAGTATAAACCCAGACAATATTATCAGGTTTTTTTCTCATAACATGTTCAGGATTTTCCAATACATTTTTTACAAAGAAAGTCTTGCCACAACCTGAAGGCCTGGCTATTAAAGATGAAAAGGGAAGTTCTAATCTAGGGTCAAATTCAATCCGGTTAAAAGACATCTCCACACATGCACGCACACACACACACACACACACACGCACACACGCACGCACGCACGCACGCACGCACGCACGCACGCACGCACACACACACACACACACACACACACACACACACACACACACACACACACATAGGGGCGGTAACCTCCCAATACGCATAGGTACTGAATGGTCAGGTGACGCTTTCCCGCCTTTTCCGGACAGTATAAAACATTCTGACCTGGAGATGACAATTGTTGTTTCATCTGCTGCCATGCCTCGTGTACTGGCCGCCATTAAACAACCCAAGATCTTGCCAATAAAGAACCAACTGTTGCTCCACATTTTTGTTTTCCTTGCTCAAGCCGGCTGACTAGCTCAATCAGTAAGTCACATGACTTACAAACGGCAGACCCGGGTTCGATTCCCGGCAGGGGCACAATATGAGCAATGAGCAATATGATTACCTTACCAACAGTCAGTGTGGGTCGTTAGGCAATACCCCTAACGATACCGCCTACCTCAGACATAATGAGAGTACAAGAAACGAAAGACATGCCGGCTCAGACGTCTCCCGGACAAACAAGGACTGCGTCAGGTGCTGGGGAACCAGAGCACCCTGATGAGATACAAGAAGAATGACCATATGCGACCACAACAGTGCCCACCATGGAAGAGAAGGCTGATTTCAAGTGGTGCGGGCTGACAGGAGAGCTACGGAGAGCGGTAAGAAGAGAGGAGGGGGAATCGCTGTGTTTGTGAACGATAGATGGTATCATCCCAGACACATCAGTGTTAAGGAGCAACTCTGCTCCAGAGACTTGGAGCCGTTAGTGGTTAGCATGCTGCCGTACTACCTCCGGAGGGAGTATTCACATGTTATTGCTATAACTGTGTGACCAGATTCACACTATCGTTTCTCAGCTTCAAACTCAGCATCCCCAATCCTCCGTCCTCATCTCCGGGGACTTCAATCATGCTTCCCTGTCCTCTTCTCTCCCCATCTTTACGCAATATGTAAATTGCCAGAGACAATAAAACTTTGGACCTGTTGTATGCTAATGTCAAGGATGCATATACCTCATCCCCCTCTCCCCCCACTTGGTCGCTCAGATCACAACCTCGTCCATCTGGTCACAGACTACACGAACAACGACCACCTGAGAGGAGGTATGAGATGTTGTGGTCTGAAGAGACTACTGCCAGGCTCAGAGACTGCTTTGAGAATACAGACTGGGAAGCACTTTGTAGCCCCCATGGCAGTGACATGACCCATTGCATTACGGACTACATTAATTTCTGTGTGGAGAACACTGTGCCCTCCAAGTTGGTACAGTGTTTTCCCAACAACAAACCCTGGGTGTCCTCCGAAATAAAGGCTCTGCTTAATGAGAAGAAGAGTGTCTTTAGTTCGGGGGACATAGAGGAGCTGCGTAGAGTCCAGAAGGAACTCCGGCTGAAGATCAGGAAGGGGAAGGAGAACTACGGGAGGAGAGTGGAGAAGCAAATGGAGCTTAACAACGCCAGAAAAATCTGGAGAGGTCTGCAATCCATCTCAGCCCATGGTAAAGGGGTTGATAGGAAACCAACTCGTGGGGACAAGGACTGGGCGTATGAACTCAATCTGTTCTTCAACAGATTTGATTATACCACCCTCCCCCCCCACCCCTTTACCCACTCTGCTCCCACTCCTCACCTTTCCCGGCCTGCTCCCCCTCCGCACCTCAGCCTGCCACCTTCAACAGTCCAGCCCCCCCGCCAGCACACCAACCCCCTCTCACTCTCCGAAGACACTCTTCACTCTTCGCTCCCCCACTCCAGTCTTCCCACGCACCCCTCTCCTTTACAGATCTTCAGGTGAGGAGTCAACTCAGGAAGATCAAGGGAGGGAAGGCCCCGGGCCCAGACAACATCTGTCCGAGACTGCTCAGGGACTGTGCAGATCAGCTAAGTGGCCTGATCATGTACCTGTTCGACCTGAGCCTGAGCCTGAATAAAGTTCCAGGCCTGTGGAAGACCTCCTGCGTGGTCCCCGTACCGAAGGTGGCGCGCCCCAAGGAGCCTAACCACTTCAGGCCGATTACCTTGACTTCCCACCTGAAGAAGACTATGGAGAGGATCATCCTGGGTCACCTGCGTTCACTGGTGGGAGCACAGCTGGACCCCCTGCAGTTTGCTTATCGGCCTGGTGTTTGGGTGGACGATGCAGTCATTTATTTACTACACAGAACACTGCTTCACCTGGAGGACATCGGGAGCACTGGGAGGATCATGTTCTTCGATTTCTCCAGCGCTTTTAACACCATCCAGCCGTCACTGCTCAGGGTGAAGATGGAGAAGGTGGGAGTGGACCAACACCTGGCTGCATGGACTACAGATTTCCTCACCAACAGGCCACAGTACGTGAGGTTACATTGCTGTGAGTCTGACGTTGTGTTCTGCAGCACAAGTGTCCCCCAGGGTACGGTGCTCTCTCCTTTCCTTTTCACCCTGTACACTTCGGACTTCACCCACGACACCACACACTGCCACATCCAGAAGTTCTCCGACGACACAGCCATTGTTGGATATGTTTCTGAGGGGAACGATCTTGAATACAGGACGGTCATCAAGGACTTTGTCAGCTGGTGTGAACTCAACCAGCTTCAGCTGAACACCAACAAGACGAAGGAGATGATCGTGAACTTCGGGAGGACAACACCCCACTTCACTCTGGTGAACATCCAGGGATCAGACATTGAGGTAGTGGAGAACTACAAATTCCAGGGTGTTCGCCTTAACAACAAACTGGACTAGACTGATCGCATCCACGCCCTGTAAAAGGAGGGCCAGAGTCGCCTCCACCTGCTGAGGAGACTGAGGTCCTTCGGTGTGTGCAGGGCTCTCCTAAGGACCTTCTATGACTCTGTGATGGCCTCAGCCATTCTCTACGCTGTAGTCTGCTGGAGAGGGGGCAGTACGGACCGGGACAGAGGGAGACTGAATGGTCAGGAGAGCAAGCTCTGTCCTGGGCTGTCCTCTGGACTCCATAGAGCTTGTGGGTGAGAGGAGGATGTTAGTTAAGCTGAAATCCATCATGGACAACACCTCTCACCCCCTCCATGACATTGTGCGGTCCGTGAGCAGCTCCTTCAGCAGGAGACTGTTACACCCACGGTGTAGGAAGGAGAGGTTCCGTAGGTCCTTCATTCCCACTGCTGTCAGACTGTACAACATGTGCGGCACCTGATCATGTGTTGGTTTCCTTCCGTTTCGTCTTTACTGGTACTCGTGGCACTTGTCTTTGTCCTTGTTTGTCTGTTATTTATCCATTTTTACATTTGGCACTTGTTTCTTGTATTCTTGCACTCTTGTACGCTGCTGTGACAAGAAATTTTCCCCACTGTGGGATAAATAAAGTTCAATCACTCAATCAATCAATCAATCAATCAATCAATCAATCAATCAATCAATCAATCAATCAATCAATCAATCAATCAATCAATCAATCAATCAATCAATCAATCAATCAATCAATCCAGCAGAGAATTGGATCAGCTCCTAAAAGCGGAGTCACTCAGTTTTTCTTATTGCATGTGTTAACTATGCATAATGCCTGGCTACTGCTGGAGTGATTTGTTGTTGTTTTTTTTCACTTTAAATTAGTGTCACTGAAAAAGTTAAACGCTTGAATTCTTAAAAGTTCAACTAAAAATACTTATGTTTTCTGGTAGCTCTATGTAGAGCAAATAAAGGAATAATTTGTCATAAATTTTGACAAAATTACATTAGAGCAGTGGCTCTTAACCTGGGTTCGATAGAACCCTAGGGGTTCGGTGAGTTTGTCTCAAGGGTTCGACAGTGTCACGTGCTGGTGCCACCTGCGACGGGACCACGCCCCCCTGTCAGTGGAATCACCGTCACCTGCCACGGGTTCATGGACAGCGCTATATCAGCGCCGCCAGCGCAGACCCGAGTGCCAGTCTGTCCCTTGATGCTGCTTCGCTCATCAGTCCCGGAGAAACTTGACTCGCTTGACTATTTGAAACCCCCGCAGAATCGTTTGTCCTCTCCAGCCCGATCGCCGTTCCAAGATTCAAGATTCAAGAGTTTTTTATTCGCCATGTTTGAGCATGCCAAACAAGGAATTTGACTTCGGTAAATCACAGCCTCTGTTCAACATTTAGGTGACTAACAACAACACTCAGGACATGTGAAGAACGAAAGATATTCTCAAACACCCCCTGATCTTAAACTCCCAAGAGGGCAAGGAAAAACTCAAAACTCCAGCTAGGGGAAATGAGAAACCTTGAGAAGAGACCACAGATGGGAGGGTCCCTCTTCTAGGATGACCAGGCTGCAATGGATGCAGAGAGGACACATAGTCCAAACAGTGTAGACAAAAAAGGTGTGGCAAGCGGGATGTTATTGCACAGTAATGACTCTGAGACTCTAAGAGTGGTGTGAGTTCATCAGAGCGACAGCCTGGGGGAAGAAGCTGTCTCTGTGTCTGCTGGTTTTAGTGTACAGAGCTCTATAACGGCGTCCGGAGGGGAGTAGTTCAAACAGGCTGCAACCTGGGTGCGAAGGGTCTGTTGAGATGTTACTTGCACGTTTCCTGGTCCTGGACAGGTACAAGTCTTGGATAGATGGGAGGTTGATTCCAATTATCTTTTCTGCAGTCCTTATTGTCCGTTGCAGTCTGTGCTTGTCTTGTTTGGAGGCCGATCCAAACCAGACAGTGATGGAGGTGCAGAGGACAGACTGGATGATGGCAGTGTAGAAGGTCTTCAGCAGCTCCCGTGGCAGGTTGAACTTCTTGAGCTGTCTCAGGAAGTACAGCCTCTGCTGGGCCTTCTTCCGGACAGAGTCTATGTGGCCGGTCCATTTCGGGTCCCGAGAGATTGTGGTTCCCAGGAACTTGAAGGTGTCTGATGAGAGAATAGTATTACTGCGGATAGTGAGGGGTGAAAGTGGTGAAGGGCCTCGCCTGAAGTCCACTGTCATCTCCACGGTCTTGAGCGGGTTCAGGTCCAGGTGGTTTTGGCTGCACCAGTGGACCAGCCGCTCCACCTCCTGTCTGTACGCAGTCTCATCACCGTTCTGGATCAGTCCGATGAGAGTGGTGTCGTCTGCATACTTCAGGAGCTTCACGGAAGAGTCACTTGCGGATAAATCGTTGGTGTAGAGGGAGAAGAGCAGTGGGGAGAGGACGCATCCCTGAGGGGCTCCAGTGTTGGTGGTCAGGGTGTCAGATGTGATGCTCCCCAGCCTCACACGCTGTCTCCTGATGGTCAGGAAGCTGGTGATCCACTGACAGGTGGAGGCAGGCACCGCAAGGTGGATGAGCTTCTGTTGGAGGATGTCAGGAGCGATGGTGTTGAACGCCGAGCTGAAGTCCACAAACAGGATCCTGGCGTACTTTCCTGGGGTGTCCAGGTGTTGCAGGATGTAGTGCAGTCCCATGTTGACCGCATCATCCACCGACCTGTTTGCCCGGTAGGCAAACTGGAGGGGGTCCAGCAGGGGGCCCGTGACATCCTTCAGGTGGTTCAGTACTAACCTCTCGAAAGATTTCATGACCACAGATGTCAGTGCAACAGGTCCATAGTCATTCATACCTGTGATGGCGGGCTTCTTGGCCACTGGAACGATGGTGGAGCTCTTGAAGCACGAGGGCACCTCACACAGCTCCAGGGAACGGTTGAAGATCCGTGCAAAGGTGGGCGCCAGCTGCTCAGTGCAGACTTTCAAGCAGGAAGGTGACACGCCGTCTGGGCCCGGTGCCTTCCTGATCTTTTGTCTCCGGAACATCTGGCGCACTTCCTCCTCGCGAATCTGGAGTGCGGGCGCGGCCTCTGCAAGAGAGAGAGTCGGTGACCACGGTGATGGAGGTGTGGACAGAGCAGTTGTGGGGGAAGGTGAGTATGTGGATTGTGTGGATTGTGCTGCAGGAGGTCCCGTTGTGTGGGAGGACCAATCAAACCTGCAGTAGAACCTGTTTAGCTGGTCAGCGAGCCTTGGGCTCTCCGCAGGAGTTTCTTGAAGCCCGTGATGCTCTGCAGGCCTTTCCACACTGTTGAGGGATCAGGATTGGCAGAGAGGTGTCTCTCCAGGCTCTCCCCGTAACACCTCCTGGCTTTCCTGACCTCTCGGTTCAGTGTGTTTCTGGTCTGCTTGAACAGGTCCCGGTCGCCGCTCCTGTAGGCCTCCTCCTTGACTTTGCGCAGCCTCCTAAGGTTCGGTGTAAACCAAGGTTTGTCGTTGTTGTACGTGCAGAAGGTCTTAGTCTGCACACACAGATCCTCACAAAAACTGATGTATGATGTGACAGTGTCAGTGAGTTCATGCAAGTCTGAATTTGCAGCTTCAAAAACACTCCAATCGGTGCAGTCAAAGCAGGCTTGGAGGTCCTGCCTTGACTCCACTGTCCACTTCCTGACAGTCCTCACCACAGGCTTAGAAGTTCTTAGTTTCTGTCTGTAGGCAGGGATCAGATGAACTAGACAGTGGTCCAAGAGTCCTAAAGCTGCACGAGCCACAGAGTGGTATGCATCCTTAATTACGGTGTAGCAGTGGTCCAGTGTCTGTGCCCCTCTGGTGGGACACGTTATGTGCTGTCTGTATCTGGGGAGTTCGTGTGCGAGGTTCGCCCTGTTAAGATCACCCAGAACAATGATTAGTGAATTTGGTAGAAGTTTCTCCATGTCTGTCACCTGGTCAGCCAGCATCTGCGTGGCTTCACTCGCACGTGCGTGTGGTGGGATGTAAACAGCCGCCATGACGATCGAGGAGAACTCCCGTGGTGAATAGAACGGCCGGCAGTTTATGAAAAGTGTTTCTAGGAGAGGGCTGCAAAACTCTTTCAACACCATGACATCGGTACACCAACGTTTATTAATGTAGAAACAGAGACCACCTCCCTTTGATTTTCCGGAGAGCTCCGCGCTGCGATCTGCACGCGTTAGCCGAAACCCAGCTAACTCCATGGCGTGGTGGGGGGTTCGTTCGCTAACCCACGTCTCAACAAAACACAGCGCGGCGGATCTGCTGAAGTCTGTGTTCCTTGAAGTGAGGAGCAGCAGTTCGTCCATCTTGTTCGCCAGGGAGCGGACATTCACCAGATGAATTGACGGTAGGGCAGAACGGAACCCTCTCTGCCTCAGATTTACGAGGGCTCCCGCTCGTTTTCCGCGTCGCCGCCGTCGCGCTAGCTTGTATAGCACCGCCGCTCCGGCTAAAATCTCCGACAAACAGTCTGAATCAGAGAGAACAGGAGAGAAAATACCAGAAGAAGACTGACCGATGTTTAACAGTGCTTCTCTAGTAAAAGTGATCCGGGATGGACAGCAGAAGACACAGAAAACACACAAAATAAGACAAAGAAACAGAGAGCGACTCACCGTGGCAGCCATCCGCGGCGCCATCAGATGACGTAATCGTAATCGATGGATGGATGGATGGATGGATGGATGGATGGATGGATGGATGGATGGATGGATGGATGGATGGATGGATGGATGGATGGATGGATGGATGGATGGATGGATGGATGGATGGATGGATGGATGGATGGATGGATGGATGGATGGATGGATGGATGTTCTTAGCCTTCCTAGGGTGGGAGAATATATAGTATATTAGAGAAAATACGGTAATATTGCAGCACACACTAGGCTTGTGACAAGAACCAATAACGTGTTAATAAATAAACGTGTTATTTATTTTATACTTACTTGAATAACTGTTAGTATCAGGGATGAGAACGGAAAATGTGAAAAAACACTGAAAAGTAGCCAGTGTCTGGGGGCCGTATGCCCCCATTAGGGGGCCGCAGGGGGCCAGGGGCAGCGCCCCGGAGGGGGCCCAGGGGGGCAAAGCTCCTGGATTTTGGCAGTGCTCGTTTAAGGCGGTTCCAGAAAGAGAGCAACGCAGAGACTCACCGTAACCGACAAAAGGACGACGAAAAGGACAGGCCACCCCTTCTTCTTCTCTGATGGTATGACGGTTGACGGCAGTTAGCATCCGTTGCGGCCACACATCAAAAACGTAAAGTCTAAAATTTCAAGAAGCATGGCAGTCATATACAAAGCAAAAGAATTACTGGATTATCATTCACTTCGTACACTTTATTGTTCTCTTGTCTTGCCCTGTGCTGAGGTTTGGGGGAATACTTATACAACTTCACTACAGCCACTTATCATTCTGCAGAAAAGAGCAATAAGGACTATTCATAAAGTCAACTACTTGGAACACACGAATCCACTTTTCATACAATCCAAACTATTAAAATCCACTGACATAGTATCTTACCAAACAGCAATAATCATGTATAGCAAGTAAGCAAAACAACTACCAGAAAATATCCAAAACTTATTTAGGAATCGGGAGGGAGGTTATAAGTTAAGGGGGAATCACAACTTCAAAATCTTAAACATAAGAACAACCTTAAGAAGTTTCTGCATCACTGTAACTGGGGTCAAACTATGGAACAATCTAAGTGAGGAACTCAAGCAAAGTCCAAATATCCACCAGTTTAAAAGAATGTACAAAAATATGTTGTTTAGCGGGTACAAAGGCTAAAAGTGCCAAAGGGCTACACACAAGTTAAAATGAAACAGAAAAATAAGTGTGAAAGTGTATCTACTTGTGGTCTGTTGTAGAATTACAGTATATGTTGAATCATTGGTTTAATGGATAAAGTGAGAAAGGGGTAGGAATCTAAAAAGCTATGCTTCTTCCTACTCCTTTTCGAGCGTGAAATAAGAAGTCACAGACATCAACAAAATAGTTTGAGCTCTCAACAGCTTTCTTGGATTCCCAGAGATGTAGAAGGTCAGGAAGCTCCAGACAGCATCATTTGACTTGTTATGGACTGGTGGACGTCTGCAAGGCGAAACAGCAAGCATTCTGTGCAATAACTTTATTAATAAGTACTCATTAGGGAACGCATGATAACATATATATACAATTTATCTAACAGTCAGCTTTATTGTCAATTTCTCCACATGCCAAAGACACACAAAGAAACCGAAATTTCGTTCCCCCCTATCCCACGGTGACAAGACATGGCTCACAACAGACAAACAAGTAAACAAGTATACAAAAGCGTGCTGAATAAATAATGAATAAATAACACAACAATAAATAAATAAGAGGAGCAGAAAAAAAAGGAGCAAGTGCGCGTACAGCAGACATTCCCGAAAATAGCGCAACAGTGCCGCACGCTACGCAGAAGGGGGTAGCGAGTTCAGGGCCCTAACAGCCTGGAGAAAGAAGCTGTTGGCGAGTCTGGTGGTGCGGGAGCGCAGGCTCCTGTACCTCTTCCCAGAGGGCAGAAGGTCAAACAAAGAGTGAGCCGGGTGACTCACATCTCTGGCAATCGAGGTTGCTTTGCGGGCGAGATGGGAGGTGTAAATGTCCTTCAGGGAGGGGAGCGAAGCACCAATAATATTACCAGCCGTATTCACTATGCGCTGCAGGGCCTTCAAGTTCTGTTCAGTGCAGTTACCACCCCAGACAGCGATGCAACTGGTGAGGACGCTCTCTATGGTGCCACGGTAGAATGTAGACAGGACTGCCTGAGGAGCACATGCACGCCTGAGCTTCCGCAGGAAGTACAGGCGGCGCTGAGCTTTGTTTGCCAGTGACGAGGTGTTTGCGGACCAGGAGAGGTCCTCACTGATGTGCACCCCCAGGAACTTGGTGCAGCTCACCCTCTCCACCACAGCACCGTCGATGATCAGCGGCAGGTGTGTTGTGTGACCCTTCCGGAAGTCAACAATGATTTCCTTGGTCTTATTGACGTTCAGCAGGAGGTTGTTGTCCCTGCACCACGTGGTCAGAAGGTCAACTTCCGACCTGTACCGAGTCTCGTCGCCCTTCGTGATGAGACCCACCAGAGTCGTGTCGTCAGCAAACTTCACTATGCGGTTGTCGCTGTAAGTTGCACTGCAGTCATGCGTCAGCAGGGTGAAGAGCAATGGACTGAGCACGCAGCCCTGGGGGGCCCCTGTGCTCAGCGTGATGCTGGCGGAGATTTTGTCGCCAACACGCACCACCTGAGGCCTCTGGCGGAGGAAGTCCAGTAGCCAGTTACAGAGGGAGGTACTGAGGCCCAGCTCGTCGAGTTTGCAGATGAGTCGCTGCGGCACAATGGTGTTGAAGGCAGAGCTGAAGTCCACAAACAGCAACCTCACATATGAGTCCTTTCTCTCCAGGTGGGTTAGGGCCGAGTGGAGGGCAGAGCAGATGGCATCCTCAGAGGACCGCTTGGCACAGTACGCAAACTGGAAAGGGTCAATGGTGGGGGGGAGAACGGACTTGATGTGCTCCATGACCAGCCGCTCAAAGCACTTCATGATGATGGGCGTCAGTGCCACAGGGCGGTAGTCATTGAAGCAGGACGGTGCAGGTTTCTTCGGCACAGGAACGATGGTGGCAGCCTTGAAACACGAGGGGATGATGGCCTGCTGCAGGGAAACGTTAAAGATGTCCGTGAAGACACCCGACAGCTCCCCAGCGCAGTCCTTCAGCGCTCGACCCGGGATGTTGTCAGGGCTCGCCGCCTTACGGGTGTCAATAGCGGCAAGCGCCCACCTCACACCGTCGGCAGAGAGGCGCAGGGGCTGCTCGTGTGTGGGGGGAGTGGTCTTCAGCGGGCAAGTGCTGTTCTGGGCGTCGAAGCGAGCAAAGAAGCGGTTCAGATCGTTCAGCAGACGGACGTCGCCCTCACAGCTCCTCGGCGCGGGCTTGTAGTCCGTGATGGTCTGAATGTCCCGCCAAAGGCTACGTGCGTCCTTGCTGTCCTTGAAGTGGGTGGAGACCTTGCACGAGAACGCCTTCTTCGCTTCTTTGATGCCTCGGGACAGGTCGGCCCTCGCTGTCCTCAAGCCAGCCTCATCCCCCGCTCTGAAAGCCTTGTCCCTGGCCCTCAACAGTCTGAGGACAGCCCCCGTCAGCCACGGCTTCCAGTTCGCGCGAGTGACGACGGATTTCGAGCAAGTCACATCATCGATGCACTTCGTGATGTAAGAGGTAACAGAGTCAGTATACTCCTCTATGTCCGTCCAATCGTTGTATGTGGCTGCCTGCTTAAACAAGTCCCAGTCAGTGGTGTCGAAGCAGTCACGAAGTGCATCGGAGGCACCCTCAGGCCACACTCGAACCTGCCTCCGAACCGGCCTGGATGCCTTTACCAATTGTCTGTATGCGGGCAAAAGCAAAACGGTGAGATGGTCAGAAAGCCCCAGATGGGGGAGGGGGATGGCTTTGAAAGCTCCCTTCTGCGCCGAGTAGACTAGGTCCAGGAAGCTGTCAGTAGCCAGTTGCAGAGGGAGGTACTGAGGCCCAGCTCCTCGAGTTTGCAGATGAGTCGCTGCGGCACAATGGTGTTGAAGGCAGAGCTGAAGTCCACAAACAGCAACCTCACATATGAGTCCTTTCTCTCCAGGTGGGTGGGGGCATTACCACTCATTACCACTTATCAAAAATGTCTAGTTATGTCTTCTTTATTGATTTGGTGTGTATGTATAATTATATGCTTAAAATGTTTCTTTTATTTATTTAATATGTGAATATGCTTGTCTGCTTATGTACTTTATTCAATGAGGTTTGAGCATATCTGTTTTTGTAGCTAGGCAGGACTTTTTGTATTTCGACCTCATTCCTTCAAGAGTCATGTGTTTTTTCTCAGTAATAGTAACAACAATAGTATCTAACATCTAATAACTAACCCACTTTACCACCGGCGAGGTCTTCTTTCTTTTTCTTTTATTTATCACGCTTACATCTTTTGCGTAAGAAACATCCTCATCTTCATCCCTAGGGTATTTTAAACGTTTAAAATCAGCACGAGCCAAGGGATTCGAGACGCTTAATTCAGGTAGATTAAGCTGTGCTAATGTACGCAGAAATTCGGTACATCCTACCGGTTGACCGGCTAGTTTTTTTTCCACCCACGACTAGATGTTTTAACAAATCGCTCATATGTGAGCCTTTGACAGTTTTTTCCTTTAAAAATTAATTCACTTAGCGGTGTCCAGCTTACATCCTCTGCCGATAATCTTTTCAACACATAGATGCCATTGCGGCGAGAACGTGGTCAGATGACATCCAATATCCCCCCATTCTTCACCGGTCACCTTATCTGTGTCATGCGGTCGCGTTTATTTTTCCGGTTTTCTGTCTCGTCGGTGTCGTAACTTTACTTCCTGTTTTATTTCGTCTTCCCTTCCGTTTCAGTTCGTGTTTCCTTCCTCGGTGTTTGGTTGTATTGTCTTCCCCGATCCCGATTGTGGCGGTGCCACAGACGTCCGGCGCCCGTGTACCAGCGGGGTCAACGTGTTTGGCTGTCCGCCAAGGATCTCCCCCACCGGGGGGACTCCAGGAAACTAGCGCCTCGCTTCGTGGGTCCGTTCCCCATCGCCAAGGTTGTGCACCCGGCCGCGGTGCGTCTCTGCTTGCCCAGGTCTCTTGCAGTCCACCCCACCTTTCACGTCGGGAAGGTCAAGCCGGTTGTGGACAGTCCGTTGGTGCCAGATCCTGCGCCGCCCCCGCCTCCGCGGACTGTGGGAGGTGGGACGGCCTACACGGTGAAAGAACTGTTGGACGTGCGCAGAAGGGGCCGGGGCTGGCAGTACCTGGTGGACTGGGAGGGTTATGGGCCAGGGGAGCGGCAATGGGTGCCGCCTAGTTATATCTTGGACCCGGGACTGTTTGAGGACTTTTATGCAGCTCACCCCGAGGCTCCTGGGCCGTCTGGGATCCGGCCCTGGGGGGGGGGGGGGGTTAGGGGGTTATATCATGCGGTCGCGTTTATTTTTCCGGTTTTCTGTCTCGTCGGTGTCGTAACTTTACTTCCTGTTTTATTTTGTCATCCCTTCCGTTTCAGTTCGTGTTTCCTTCCTCGGTGTTTGGTTGTCTTGTCTTCCCCGATCCCGATTGTGGCACCGGCGTGATTGGCGCTAATTGTCAGCACCTGCCTCCCAGCCCTTTTGTGTGTATTTAGTCCGCGTCTTCCCCTTGTCTTGTGCCAGTGTGTCTTGCCTCGTCCCGACAACCAGCGATTCTTTGACGTCCGAGCTCTCAGTAAGATTCCTCCTTTTTGTCTCGCCACAGAGCGACGCTTTTTGTTAGTGCCTTGATCCCCATAGCCTTTTTGTCTCGCCACAGAGCGACGCTTTTTGTTAGTGCCTTGATCCCCATAGCCTTTTTGTCTCGCCCCAGTGCGACGCTTTTGTTTGAACTTTCTGCCACGTGTTTCCCTCGCAAGAGGCGTTTTGAGTTGTACTTTTGATCAGTGTGTGTGCTGGAATAAATCAGAGAAAGAAACGACTCTGCATCCGAGTCCTTCGCCTTGTTCCCTGCCTGACAATCTGTCATCTTTCTTTCATCCGCCTCATTTCCTTCGTTGCGAATCGTTATTAGCAATTTGTCCAGAGTCCTTTTGTTTGACCAACCCTATGTAACGTTGCATCAGAGTTTGACAAATTTTGATCTTTTTAAATTATTTTTAAATTTTTAAATTAAAATTTTTATTTTCCAAAGCCTGCTTCATCTCTTCATCCAAAGAATGGTCGGGGCAGGCCAGCTTAGCCTCTCGAGCTGATAAGGGGAGACCAGGTACATTGTCTGCGCCGTTTTCAAACTCTATTTTATTGTTTGTTCATAAAACCACTAGCGATGTTTCCCAGAAGAGGTGCGAATGCGGCCAGTAAAGGCAAATGCTTACATTTTGGATGTAAACAAAGACTTGAGTAACGGAGCATTTGTTTTTAAAAGCTTCATCATCGTTTTATTCTTTGGGGATATAAACAACAGGCCACTGGTTATGTCGTGCACCTGTACGTAGTCTATATTGTTCTGGGCATGAAGGTGTCAAATCTATCACTAAATACCCATGCGGCTCCCTTGAAGCATCCTCAAAACACTCCAGGAAAATCGTCCGGTTGTTGGGACAAATTGGATTCGCCAGAACATTCACTTGCAATTTATCGCGGGGGTTTGTGCGTCTCAGGAGGGGGAAGCAGTGCAACGTCAACACTGTTTACAGTGGGGATGGCGTGCTGCTGACCTCGACTCGGGACGTCGTGAGTCGGTGGGGAGAATACTTCGAAGACCTCCTCAATTCCACCTACACGCCTTCTATTGAGGAAGCAGGGCCTGGAGACTCTGAGGCGGATTCTCAAATCTCTGGGGTCGAAGTCACCGAGGTAGTTAAAAAACTCCTGGGTGGCAAGGCCCCGGGGGTGGATGAGATCCGCCCGGAGTTCTTAAAGGCTCTGGATGTTGTGGGGCTGTCATGGCTGACACGCCTCTACAACATTGTGTGGACATCGGGGACAGTGCTTCTGGATTGGCAGACTGGGGTGGTGGTTCCCCTCTTTAAGAAGGGGGACCGGAGGGTGTGTTCCAATTACAGGGGAATCACACTCCTCAGCCTCCCCGGTAAGGTCTATTCAGGGGTGCTGGAGAGGAGGGTCCGTCGGGAGGTCGAACCTTGGATTCAGGAGGAGCAGTGTGGCTTTCGTCCTGGCCATGGAACAGTGAACCAGCTCTACACCCTCGCCAGGATCCTCGAGGGTGCATGGGAGTTCGCCCAACTAGTCCACATGTGTTTTGTGGACTTGGAGAAGGCGTTCGACCGTTTCCCTCGAGAGGTTCTGTGGAGGGTGCTTCGGGAGTACGGGGTGCCGAGCCAACTGATAAGGGCGGTTCGGTCCCTGTATCACCGATCCCAGAGTCAGGTCCGCATTTCCGGCAGTAAGTCAGATTCGTTCCCAGTGAGGGTTGGACTCCGCCAAGGCTGTCACCGATTCTGTTCATAATTTTTATGGACAGAATTTCTAGGCGCAGCCGAGGCGTTGAGGGGGTCCGGTTTGGGGACCTCAGCATCGCGTCTCTGCTTTTTGCAGATGACGTGGTGCTGTTGGCTTCTTCAGGCCGTGATCTCCAGCTCTCGCTGGAACGGTTCGCAGCCGAGTGTGAAGTGGTCGGGATGAGGGTCAGCACCTCCAAATCCGAGTCCATGGTCCTCGATCGGAAAAGGGTGGAATGCCCTCTCCGGATCGGGAATGAGATCCTGCCCCAAGTGGAGGAGTTCAAGTATCTTGGAATCTTGTTCACGAGTGAGGGGAGGATGGAGCGCGAGATCGACAGGCGGATCGGTGCAACGTTGGCAGTAATGCGGACCCTGTACCGGTCTGTTGTGGTAAAGAGAGAGCTGAGCCAAAAGGCAAAGCTCTCAATTTACCGGTCGATTTACGCTCCTACCCTCACCTATGGTCACGAGCTATGGGTCGTGACCGAAAGAACGAGATCCCGGATACAAGCGGCTGAAATGAATTTTCTCCGCAGGATGTCCGGGCTCTCCCTTAGAGATAGGGTGAGAAGCTCGGTCATCCGGGAGAGACTCAGAGTAGAGTCGCTACTCCTCCACGTTGAGAGGAGCCAGATAAGGTGGCTCGGGCATCTTATCAGGATGCCTCCTGGACGCCTCCATGGGGAGGTGTTCCGGGCATGTCCCACCGGTAGGAGACCCCGGGGACGACCCAGGACGCGCTGGAGAGACTATGTCTCTCAGCTGGCCTGGGAACGCCTTGGGATCCCCCGGGATGAGCTGGATGAAGTGGCTGGGGAGAGGGAAGTCTGGGAGTCCCTCCTAAAGCTGCTGCCCCCGCGACCCGACCCCGGATAAGCGGAAGAAGATGGATGGATGGATGGATGGATGGATGGATGGATGGATGGATGGATGGATGGATGGATGGATGGATGGATGGATGGATGGATGGATGGATGGATGGATGGATGGATGGATGGATGGATGGATGGATGGATGGATGGATGGATGGATGGATGTTCTTAGCCTTCCTAGGGTGGGAGAATATATAGTATATTAGAGTATACAGACTGTGTAACCTCTTACATCACAAAGTGCATTGATGATGTGACCCACACGAAATACATCATCACTCGGGCTAACTGGAAGCCATGGCTGACAGGGGCTGTCCTCAGGCTGCTGAGGGCCAGAGACGAAGCCTACAGAGCTGGGGATGAAGCTGGCATGCAAACAGCGAGGGCCAACCTGTCCCGTGGCATCAAGGAAGCAAAAAAGCCTATGGCAAGGCAATCAGACCATCACGGACTACAAGCCCGCGTTGTAGAGCTGTGAGGGCAACGCCGCTCTGCTCAACGATCTGAATCGCATATTTGCTCGCTTTGACGTTCAGAACAGCACTTGCCCGCTGAAGACCCCTCCCCCTCCTTACGAGCAGCCCCTGTGCCTCTCTGCCGATAGCGTGAGGAGGATACTTACTGCTATCAACACCCGTAAGGCGGCATGCCCAGACAACATCCCAGGTCGAGCGCTGAAGGACTGCGCAGAGGAGCTTAAGGGTGTCTTCACAGACATCTTTAACACTTCCCTGCAGCAAGCCATCGTCCCATCATCTTTCAAGGCTGCCACCATCATACCTGTGCTGAAGAAAACTGCTCCATCCTGCTTCAATGACTACCACCCGGTGGCACTGACATCCATTATCATGAAGTGCTTTGAGCGGCTTGTCATGACGCACATCAGATCCATTCTCCTCCCCACCCTTAACCCCTTTCAATTTCCATACCGAGCCAAACGGTCCTCTGAGGATGCAATCTGCTCTGCCCTCCACTCAGCCTTCACACACCTGGAGAGAAAGGACTCTTATGTGAGGTTGCTGTTTGTGGACTTCAGCTCTGCCTTCAACACCATTGTGCCGCAGCGACTCATCTGCAAACTCGACGAACTGGGACTCAGTACCTAACTCTGCAACTGGCTACTGGACTTCCTCTGTCGGAGGCCTCAAGTTGTACTTGTTGGCGACAATATCTCAAGCAGCATCACGCTGAGCACGGGGGCCCGCCAAGGCTGCGTGCTCAGTCTGCTGCATTCACCCTGCTGACGCATGACTGCACTGCAACCTACAGCAACAACCACGTAGTGAAATTTGCTGACGACACGACTCTGGTGGGTCTCATCACCAAGGGCGACGAGAATCAATACAGGTCGAAGGTTGACCTTCTGACCACATGGTGTAGGAACAACAACCTCCTGCTGAATGTCAGTAAGACCAAGGAGATTGTTGTTCCGGAAGGGTCACACCCAACACCTGCCACTGACCATCGACGGTGCTGTGGTGAAGAGAGTGAGCAGCACCAGATTCCTGGGGGTGCACATCAGTGAAGACCTCTCCTGGACCACCAACACTGCATCACTGGCGAAGAAAGCTCAGCGCCACCTGTACTTCCTGTGGAAACTCAGGCGAGCAAGTGCTCCACCAGCCATCATGACCACATTCTACCATGTCACCATTGAGAGCATCTTCTCCAGTTGTATCACTGTGTGGGGAGGAAGCTGCACTGAACACAACATGAAGGCCCTGGAGCGCATAGTGAACACGGCTGGTAAGATTATTGGTGCTTCACTCCCCTCCCTGAAGGACATAAACACCTCCCATCTCACCAGCAAGGCGACCACGATTGTGAGTGATGTGAGTCACCCCGCTCACACTTTGTTTGATCTACTGTTAGAAAAAATGTATATATATGTTATCATGCGTTCTCTAATGAGTACTTATTCATAATGTTACTGTTCAGTATGCTTGCTGCTTTGCCTTGCTAATTCTTATCTTGTACAACAGAACAGAAGGATTACGGCTGGGTCAGGGGCGAGATGACGGTTGTGTCAAACAAGATACTGCTGACATCTCAGCGTCCACCAGAACAGATCGTGAAAACAACACGTCAAACGATGCGTCATGAACCTTCTGATCTTCCTTAAAGAACGTCACTTTCTCTTTTTATCTCTCGGAATATTGCTTAAACTGTTTTGCTGATATAGCCATATCTGCACGCAACACTTTGTGCGTTACTTTTTGTTTCTTTTCTTACGAGACGAAGCCACAATCTCTCCCCCCCCCCCCCCCCCCCCCACCTCCCACCTCAAGGGCTAATCGTCTCACACTGTGGGTAGGGCATTCCAAATAAAAAGAGCAAGGAGTGTAAACATATTTTTAGTGTAGTCGGATTGCTGTAAGTCTGAATGCACTCCTCGCGAGAAAAGACTCAATATTCTGCCTCACTGGTTTTGTCTGCTGATCCTTTTGCTGATTTTGAACCTAACATCTACTGTCCTTTGGGAAGAGATAGAGAAGTCTGCGCTCCCGCACCACCAGACTCACCAACAGCTTCATACTCCAGGCTGTTAGGATCCTGAACTCTCTCCCCCCTCCACCCTCGGCTGCATTATGTCCTGGCCTTTTGGGCCACGTTGGCTGCCTTGCACTACTCCTCCTGTACTTTTGCGCTATATACTGACTGTCTGTTGTGTATGCACAATTGCTCGATTTCAACCATGTTGCTCTTATTTATTTATTTATTTATTTATTTATTTATTTATTTATTTATTTATTTATTTATTTATTTATTTATTATTCAACGCTCTTATTTATTCATTGTATGTGCCTCAAACAAAGAGTGAGCTGGGTGACTCACATCACTCGCAATCGTGGTTGCCTTGCGGGCGAGATCGGAGGTGTAAATGTCCTTCAGGGAGGGGACCTTACCAGCCGTATTCACTATGCGCTGCAGGGCCTTCAAGTTCTGTTCAGTGCAGCTACCACCCCAGACAGCGATGCAACTGGTGAGGACGCTCTCAATGGTGCCACGGTACAACGTAGACAGGACTGCCTGAGGAGCACATGCACGCCTGAGCTTCCGCAGGAAGTACAGGCGGCGCTGAGCTTTCTTTGCCAGTGACGCGGTGTTAGCGGACCAGGAGAGGTCCTCACTGATGTGCACCCCCAGGAACTTGGTGCAGGTCACCCTCTCCACCACAGCACCGTCGATGATCAGTGGCAGGTGTTTTGTGTGACCCTTCCGGAAGTCAACAACGATTTCCTTGGTCTTGTTTATGTTCAGCAGGAGGTTGTTGTCCCTGCACCACGTGGTCAGAAGGTCAACTTCCGACCTGTACCGAGTCTCGTCGCCCTTCGTGATGAGACCCACCAGAGTCGTGTCGTCAGCAAACTTCACTATGCGGTTGTCGCTGTATATACATATATATATATTATGTAATATGTCTTGTAACCGTGAGATAGTAGGAAACGCAATTTCGATCTCTGTGTGATTTACCGAAGTCAAATTCCTTGTTTGGCATGCTCAAACATGGCGAATAAAAACTCTTGAATCTTGACATGTGAAGAAATTGACAATAAAGCAGACTTTGACTTTGATTAAACATAAACTTTCCCCATGAGTGTAGTCTAATTGTATATATTAGTACAACAAATAGCATTCATATGTAAATTCACTTTACACAATAATTCATTAGAACAGGAACAATATCTGAGGACATCTTCATTAGACAGTTTGGTCCAATTTATTTTAACCTATTGGCTTTCTTCATTCTTAGTAAGCGTATCTACCTTTAATACCATGGCAATGGGGATGTGGTCAGTTGTGGCTAAATCATACTAAATTGTCATACTATCTATCGAGGCATGAGCATCAACAGTGGATACCACGTGATCCAGCCATGACGAGGTATTCCATGCCTCACTGACATAAGTGAAACTTGTGTCAGGCAAGAGCATTTTACTTGATATTACCAAATTGGCATCTTTTGTGAAACTCTCCATATTTTTAGCAAATAGAGATGAACTTTCAGACAGATCTGCATTATAGTCTCCTAAGACATAGATGCATGACGTAATATTATCCTCAATAAAGGATTGAATGAAAGCAAGCCTGCTAACATACTTATCAAAATGATCATAGGATTCATATGGTGTGTAGATATTTAGAATAATAAAACATTTACCATTAAAATTAAACTCAAGCCCAATAGCTCAGCCAGCATTTAAATGCACAATTTTAACCATGGGGTCATATTTAATGTTCCATAAGATAGCGACACCTCCAGCAATCCTACCTTGGTGTATTCTTGTGCTAAGGACCATGGTGGACTCACCCGCACCGTTGAAGTGTGGGTGCAGTGTGTTGAGTTTGTCCAAGTCTTGCTTTGCCATCCAAGACTCTTGTATACACAAGACGTCACAGTCATCCAGCAGTGTGTCCACCACCAGCCGCCTCGCTTTGTCGGCAGCTGTATGTCCTACTCGTAGGCCACGTACTTGTGGATATTTTTTGGAAGAAAACCTAAACAAAATAAATGATGACGGAGAGAAACTTTCTTTGATCCATATAAACAGCAGGAGTTTATACGCAAATTTCGACAAAATCCAGGATTACCTGTTGACTCTAGACAAACACTTCAACATTATTGCAATATCGGAAACATGGATTACTGAAGAAAGGGGAGCAGCTTTTCATCTTAACGGATATAATTTTGCCCAAAAAAAACGGTCGGAGAAATCTGGAGGTGGAGTCGCGCTATTCGTTGACGACAGGCTCAACTGGAAGATTTTGGAAGACTTGTCCCTTGCAATAGAGAATGTGCTCGAATGTCTGACGGTAGAAATTGAATAGTGTACAGGAAAAAAGTCTGTAATCTGCTGTATGTATAGAGCTCCGTCGAACGACCTTGTAATGTTCAACAATCAAGTGACCGTACTCCTCTCAAAAATAAGACACAAAGAAATTTACATATGTGGTGATTTTAACATTGACCTATTAAGACGAAGTCAAAACACGCAAACGGAAGTTTTTGTGAACGAAATGTACTCACACGGGCTACGCCCACTCATTACCAAACCAAGCCGAATCACGCCTCAGAGTGCAACACTAATTGACAACATCTATACTAATTATTACGGTAAACATATCAGTGGCATCCTGATATGTGATATATCTGATCATTTACCGGTCTTCTGCATTAGTGGCCAAAGAATGCCAAACCCCCAAAAGTCAGCAAACTCACCAAAGAGAACAAAAAGCAATGCTGTACTTAGAAACCTAGACCAAGAACTCAGAGGAAATTCATGGGCCGAGGTTTATATGGAAAATAATGTAAACAGAGCCTATGAAAACTTTCTAAAAACATTGCTTGAAACATATGAAAAGCATCGCCCTATTGTCACAGAAAAAAATACAAGCGTACAATCAAAAAAAAACAAAAATGTCAAGCCATGGCTAAACAAAACACTACTAAATGCATGCAGGAAAAAAAATAAATTATATAAGCAATTTCTGAAGGACAAGACCGATAGATCTCACAAAAAGTATAAAACCTATAGAAATACCGTCAATAACAAATTGAGGTCAGCCAAACAAGAGTACAACGGAAGATTATTAGTCGAAAGCCAAAATTACACTAAAAAACTTTGGGACATAATTTATTCTATCGCAGAGGGCAGAAGAAAGAGAAATGAAAAAACACACTTGGTCATTGACGGTCAAATAGTGGATGATCCCCAGCAAATCGCAGATAGGTTTAATCAGTTTTTTGTCGAAGTGGGGGCAAAACTCGCCCGAAACATTCCTTCTCAGGAGATAAACTGGAATGTTTTTGATCGTGGAATAGACAATACTGCTGACGACTTTTCACTGTCCCAGATAACTTTGAAGGAAGTCGAAGATACTATACTAAATTGTTCAAGCAAGAAATCAATTGACGTTGATGAACTAGACATGAGGACGCTAAAATATATAGTGCATGCCATTTCGCCTCCACTTACACATATCTGCAATCTATCATTCAACAGTGGGATATTTTCTGATAAAATGAAAATTGCCAAAGTTCTACCCATATTTAAAAAAGGAGACAAACACCAGATCACCAACTATCGCCCAATCTCTATCCTCCCCCAATGTTCTAAAATCATTGAGAAATTATTTAATAGCAGGCTGGAGAATTACATTGAACAAAAAAATATACTGTCAAAAAATCAATATGGTTTTCGTAAAAAGCATTCGACTGCACATGCACTTTTAGATTTTGTAGAAACCACTAAAATGGCGATGGATCGAAAACTATATAGTATTGGAATATTTCTTGATATTAAAAAGGCCTTTGACACAATTCATCATGAAATATTGCTTGAGAAATTGTATAGATATGGGGTAAAGGGTACAGCCTTAAAATGGATCAGGAGTTACTTAAAAAATAGAACCCAATTTGTACAGGTAGAGACCAACAGGTCACCTACATTGAAAATAACGTGTGGCGTCCCCCAAGGGTCAATTTTGGGCCCTAGGTTATTCACGCTATACATAAATGACATTGCAAAGGCATGTTCCCTCAAAATGGTAATGTTTGCCGATGACACCAGTATATTATGTACTGGACATAATTTAAGACACATGGAAGCTTGTATAAACAGAGAAATGTCAATTTTACAAGCTTGGTTCAATGCAAATAAATTATCTTTAAATCCATCCAAAACTAAATATATGCTATTTGGGAAAAGAAAACCAAGCGAAGACTTAAACTTAGTGTCAAACGGTACCAAGATCGAACGAGTTAATGAGTATCAAATGCTTGGCATAACACTTGATTGTTTACTTAACTGGAAACAACAAATTACAAACTTGTGCAAAAAAATATCAAGAAATATGGCCATTCTGTGGAGGCTGCAAAATAAAATTAGTACATCTGCTTTAAGAATAATGTATTTGACACTCATAGAACCACATCTACATTATTGTTCAGAGGTCTGGGGTCACGCACGCATACCAGACATCAATAGAACCACTTTACAAACAACAGAAAAGAGCACTGAGGATCATTTGCAAAAAGCCGTACAATTCTCACACGAACAACCTCTTTATAAACACTGGAATACTGAAGCTCCAAGACTTAATCACTGTTGCAGGACTGTTTAATGTGTACAAAGCTTCTAGATGTATGCTACCAGCAAATATTCAAAGCCTATTCACCATGAGGGACACAAAATACGACCTCAGAGGATTATTTAACTTTGACCAACGACAAGTGTCCAGTACACTCGGAGGTCAATCGCTGACGGTTGTCGGTGTAAGAAATTGGAACAAACTAAACTCTGACCTAAAACTATCCGAAAATTTCAAGGACTTCAAGAAAAAACTGAGAGCCTCTCTCATATCAAATTACGTAAGCTGAGTCCGCGGCAACCCTGGGACGAAAGCATTGATAGCTGTTTGTTACACTCGATACAAATCATTCAAATTCCAAATATTAGCATCATACATAACCATAAATTTTTGATGTTGGCTATTTTGAAACTAAATGTGTAAATGCACTAATGTACAAATATTAGCATCATACATAACCAGAAATTTTTTATGTTGACTATTTTAAAATTAATGTGTTACATAATATCTGTGAAGACTCTCATGAAATTGCTGTGTGATAAATATCTGTGAAAACACGAAAAATATTTGGATGAAAGTTTTGGGACGGGATTCGATAAGCAAGACTGCTTCCACCCGTTCCGTTTTCGGCAAGTACGAAACGAACTCTAAGCTTTGTAAAGAAAGTGTGACTTTGATGATGTCTGTGTACAAGCTGAAATAAACAAAAAAAAAAAAAAAAAAAGCACAAAAAAAAATCTACTATCACACGGACTGCTAAGAAAGATTACTATCATAGATTACTAAAAGATAACAGGAACAATGTACGAGGCATGTGGAACATCCTCAGCTCCATAATTAAAAATCAAAATACTTCACAAAAAACGTACCCCTCTTACTTTACTGAGAATAAAGAAACACTTGACAACATGAATGAAATTGCTAATAAGTTTAACAAGTACTTTGTGGACATTGGTCAAAAATTTGCTGGAGAAATCACTGGTACTGAAAGTCCTGATTATTCTTTAATAGATAGAAAAAGAAACTGTTTCTTTTAGATGTAAATGAGAGGGAAGTTATCAACATTGTTTCCAAAATGTAAGCCAAAACTGTCTACAGATTGTGATGAAATTGATATGAAAACTGTAAAATGGGTTATTAACGGTATTGCCAAGCTTTTAACATACATCTTTAATTTATCATTTATGTCTGGCAAATTCCCAGAGATAAAAAAAAGCGAAAGTAATTCCACTTTACAAAAACTCCGATTTGCACATTTTCACAAACTACCGACCCATCTCTATCATGTCACTATTTTCAAAAATACTAGAAAAATTATTTGACTTGACTTGACTTGAGTCATTCATACAAAAATACAACATGTTAACAGATAGCCAATATGGTTTCAGGAAAAAACATTCACAATAGAGGAGATAATAAACTCCATTGACAGTAACAAACACACTGCCGGAATATTCATTGACTTAAAAATAGCTTTTGATACCATAGATCCCAACATTTTGGCCAATAAACTGGAACATTATGGTATTAGAGCAGTGGTTCTTAACCTTATTGGAGGTACCGAACCCCACCAGTTTCATGTGCGCATTCACCGAACCCCTCTTGAGTGAAAAACTTTTTTTTCTAATTCAAGACATTAATGTTTATTACTGTTACACAAAATGAGCCATGCATGAACATCACCTTGTTCAAAGAACATAAGCAACACAACTCAAAACAAATTACATACCTGCAAATCAGTGTGACTTCGGGCGGCTCGGTGGCGCACTGGGTAGTACGTCCGCCTCACAGTCAGGAGGGTGCGGGTTCGATTCCACCTCCGGCCCTCCCTGTGTGGAGTTTGCATGTTCTCCCCGGGCCCGCGTGGGTTTTCTCCGGGCACTCCGGTTTCCTCCCACATTCCAAAAACATGCTTGGTAGGCCGATTGAAGACTCCAAATTGTCCCTAGGTGTGAGTGTGTGTGCGATTGGTTGTCTGTCTCTGTGTGCCCTGCGATTGGCTGGCAACCAGTTCAGGGTGTCCCCCGCCTACTGCCCGATGACGGCTGGGATAGGCTCCAGCACGCCCGCGACCCCCGTGGGGACTAAGCGGTTCATAAAATGGATGGATGGACAGTGTGACTTCTGCTGTTGCCTTTGCGAGACCAGTTCAGATATGCGTCGTCACAAATTTACAAAACAAATCAGGTTTGTTTGGACCTCTGCAGTGGAGGCTCTACCGAACCCCTGAGACGGACTCATCAAAGCCCTAGGGTTCGATCGAACCCAGGTTAAGAACCACTGTATTAGAGGAATTGCTCTGAACTGGATCAGAAGTTACATAAGTAACAGACAGCAGTTTGTGAAAGTGGGTTGAAGCGAGAGAATCATCAGAAAATCAGAATCAGAAAACTTTTATTGTCATTCTACATAGTACAGTGAAATTGGAGACCTCCATCCAGTGCATGAGGTAGATACGAGTAACATAGTCAAGTAAACGACGAATAGAAAAGTAGATGAATAATCGGAAACAGTAGTGCGGACAAAGTGCAGTAGTAGTGCAAGGAAAGTGTCATCAGTGTCGGCTGGAGTTGAGGGCGGCTATGGCTTGGGGAAAGAAACTGTTTTTGAGTCTGTTTGTCCTGGTCTTCATTTGCCTGTAGCGTCCTCCAGAGGGCAACAGGTCAAACAGGGCGGAGCCAGGGTGGGAGCTATCCGCTGAGATGGCCTTACACTGGTGTGCCGTGACAGACGTTCAGCTGTGCCGTGGGACTGTTGGGTTCACAACATTTATCTGAAATCAATCTCAGAGGCGGTAGGTCTTTTTGGCTTAGCGTTTTCTTCTGCGCAGAAGGACGCACCCCAGACACACACAGCAAGTGTGGCTGAGATCCGCGCTCTTCTCGAGTTTAGCCGTGCCTTTTATTGAGAGAGAAACAATTGGGCAAGTGTACATGATCGAGTAGGTTTCCAGATAGGAAGGACATAATTATATCTCATGACTTCAACTTAAATAAGACCTTTGTCTGCTTCAGCCATCCCATGACAATCTCATGATCTGTACATGTCTAGCTAACTATGGGGCTTATTGTATAGCGCGGCTAATGACTGCCCCCAAGTCATTATCACGAGGCCTGATGGTCACATACTGCGTAGAATCTTGCACACAAAAGTAGATACATAGATTCCAATGATAAAAAGTATATTATTTCCAACAGGGACTTTCCAATATTAATAACGGAGCGCATTGTAAACAGGATCGCCAAACCACTGGTCAGTTCGCGCAAGGCAAAGTTACTTTGTTCTTATTGTTGCAATATTTATAGACCTAGTCTAAAACAGTAAACCAAATCACGTTGATTCTTTTATTTTAATCACAATCACTTTAAATAGTTTATTTCTTACACCGTCTAAAACCTTTTTAAAAAACTGTCACTTTTATTTAAAAAAAGGAATACAATTTTAAGAATATTTAGTATTTATTTCTATTAAATTATTCGACTCTCCATACATATATAGGAATAGGATTCTACGTGTTTCATTGTAATATAACTGATTTTAATATACGAGCTTTACAGATTTTTGTTGGCGGTGTGCCGCGAGATTTTTTCCAATGAAAAGGTGTGCCATGAATGAAAAAAGGTTGGGAAACACTGCAGTAGATAACACGACATTCTTATGAGGATATGTTTTTCCTTCTTTTCCCCTCCCTTTTCTTCCCTTCCGTATTCCTGCTTCCGGACAGTATAAAACCTTCTGATCTGGAGTCTGACCTTGTTGTTTTCATCTACTGAAGTACATTGTGTACTGACTGCCGTGAGACAACCCAAGATCTTGCAAATAAAGAACAAACTATTACTCCACATCTTTGTTTTCCTTGCTCAACAACAGACATCTTGAACAAAACGCAACAATTGGTGACCCCGATGTGATGTCCAATTGAGCGATTTTAACCCTTAGGTGCATAAGTGGGTCAAAAATGACCCAGTTAGGTTGTTTTTTTTAAATATCTTTGTAATTAAAAACTGTTATCACTTTATATTCCAGGAATTCCTCAAAAAACATGTTTTCGACATCATGCTATTGACATTTTTAACTTACCTACTATATATTTTGAGAAATCGTAGTTTTTGTATTACTACCCCAAGTTTCCATAAGTGGGTCAAAAATGATTCGCATGCATTTTCTATGGAATCCAATGGGAACCTTTGATCCTCATCAACTGTGGCTGTGGACCACACAATCTATATGAGAAGTGTCACTCCTCACAAAGATATTTTACATAGCAAGAGCTGATACATGTACGTATTATCTCATATAACATGTACAAGGCCACGATGTCGATTGGGAGATTTGAAGACATTGCCGTACCTTGCGCTTTGATGATACAAGGACCAGAGCCTTCCGGCTGGAAACAGACCACATGGCAGCCTTTCGTTATGTATGGGACCTGTTTCTGGTCAATTGCCGACAGCGATTCATCCCGATTGTGTTGCTGTGGACGAACAGCTTGTGCCTCTCAGGGGTAGGTGCAAGTTCCTACAGTACATGCCAAGCAAGCCTGCAAAGTACGGCCTAAAAATCTTTTGGGTTTGTGATGCACGCATCCCCTATGCAATAGATGGCATAGTTTACACAGGGAGACAACCAGGAGAAGAAGTTCAGAAGAATCTGGGTGAAACCATTGTCCAGCAGTTGTGTAGTCAATTTAGACACACAGGTCGAAACATAACAATGGACAACTTTTTCACCAGTGTGCCTCTTGCGCAGCATCTCTTGTATAAGGATCTCACCATTGTGGGGACTCTACGCCAGAACAAGCCAGATATCCCTCCTCTGATGAAGCCTTCCAAGTCCAAGGAGGTTCGCAGCACAGAGTTTTTCAGGAAGCTATGTCAGGAAGAAAGGAAAAGCTGTTGTGTTCCTGAGCACGATGCACCACGACAAAGTAGTGGATGAAACTAGTGCGAAGAAAAAAACAGAAGTGATCACATTTTACAATAAGACAAAAGAAGGTGTCGACACCACTGACCAGATGGTTGGCACATACACCTGCAAGCGCCAAACACAGAGGTGGCCATGAATGCCTATACCTTTTTCACAGCTCAACACGAAGATTTCAAGAGTGGCATCACCAATGCACGACGGCTCTTCCTCAAAGAGCTGTCAAAGGAGCTTGTCACACCACACATGAGGAGTCGGCTGGAACGCTGCCCCCAGCTACAAACCCCGATTATAGAAACAATGGAAAGGTGTGGGGTGACAAAACCCACAACCCAGCCACAGGAAAGTAGCAGCCTGGGCCAACCAAAGAGGAAGAGGTGTCAGATCTGCCCAAGCAGAAAAGACCGCAAGGTCAGCAATAGGTGTGTACCTGTGTGCAATGATCACAGCCAGAAGATGGTAGTTTGCCTGAACTGCAGGCAGTGATGTGTCAAACGCACCTCTCGGATTAAGGTGCCCCCGGCTTCCCGGTAACGGGTTTGTTTTAGCCGGGTTCGGAGATTCGTCCGTAATCTAACCACCCGAGTTAAATCAACTCCACCGGAATCAATCTAATTTCTGTACGACGCCAATCCCTCTCAAGTCACCCGAAGCTCGTGCCGAGTAACTCAATTCGAGGCAGGACTTTGAAGTGACCGCATCGTATTGATGGCTCCCCGCTAATGTTTGAAGTTCTTATTCGTTACGGATATTTTTTAGATGTCTTTGTTAAGACCTCAGGGATTCGTTTGTATAGCGCACCCAAGCACTAGTTTTGCCGAAGTAAATGTTGATATGGGTCCGTTCCACTTGGTCGCTCATGCAGCGAGCCGACCAACTTTTTTATTCGAAAGAGAATCGAATTAATAAAAGTGTGACAATAATAGCATTTAAGAAGAAAATTAATGCACTTTATATGATTAATTCTAACTTCGCATACGCAGATCTAGCACTTAACCGTCGGAGTTCTTCACCCCTCTTAATTGCTTTAAAAAGAATAACAACTATCCTAAACCGGATAAAAATGTCGTGCTCTGTTTAGATTTGCCCAATAATTAATTTGGAAGGCAAGTCTATTTTTTGATCGTGTCCCGTTTAACTTTTGACGCGGCCCGACAATTTTAGGAACTGGGCCGCGCCCGACGGACAATCGAAATACTTTTATTCTCCTCCAACTCCAATGATTTATTTTAACCGTCGTCGTTATTTTATTTAGAAGAAGTAAATTTCCAACAATTCACTTTTAACGAAATCCACTCCTCCCTTAAATATTTACGAAAGTTATTTAATTCTCCAACTTCCTCGGAGTTACTTTTTCCGCGGCCCGTCAAAAAGGGGAAGCGGGTCTGAGCCTTTCAAATAGTTAGATAACTTTCCGTTCTACACAAAACCAATAATCTGATTTAAACACTTCCTTTAATTTATTCAGACGAAACAACTTTCGAACGGATCGAAATTCACTCGTGGCTCAGATAACTACGGAAGTTATTTAAGTCTCTAACTTGTTCGGAGTTCCTTTTCACGCGGCCCGTCTAAAAGGGGAAGCGGGCCTGAGCCTTCGGTTGCATATTCAGTACAAATCCGCGCACAACGAAGTAAGTAATATACAAAACACATTTATTGTAGAAACATGGAATAGAATTACAAATCTCAATTACCCCAGAAACTGAACAATTTCACTCACTGATACCCGTGTTAATAAAATCATTCAATCCCAGAACAATTCGATTGCAAAACACAGTTCATAAAAAAGGGAAGAGGTAAATACCAGCTGCGTGCTATTTTTGGTGGAAGCAAAGTCGAGTGATCAGTTCGATCTTGCTTCTAAAATCCAAATTAGAGAAACAGGCTGGCCACAAGGAAGCCGGCGGCCCGATGACTATTCCCCCCTCTCGCTAAAATACATAAAAACGGTCATCCTCACCAATTTCTCGTTTAAAGTTGTCCAGTCCAATTTTTAGGAGTAAATCCAAGTTAATTTCAGTCCAGTGATCCTGCGTCTCACACAAAGATCTTTGGGACTTTGGAAAAAAAATCTTGAAACTCCTCCGGGCCTCTTCACGTATGAGAGCTCTTTTGGGGGAAAAAGCCCTGAAGCTGCTCCTGCAGGACCTTTTATAGACCTCTCCGTCCCCCCCCTCCCCTTTCTTTTCTCCTGTACTTTCCCTATAGGGTAAGACTGCCCATTTTCCCACGCCTATAGAAGGGACTGGCCAGCTTTCTCACGCCTATAGAGGGAACTGACCAGTTTTCCCACGCCCATAGAGGGAACTGGCCAGTTTCCCCACGCTTGGTTATCTGTGGCCTTCAGCAGCTGTTTCCGCCCTGACCACGCAGTACTTTCCACCAAATGCACAGCTAGTGGTAAAACCTTTCACTTCCCCTTTTCACCCTTGACCTACTTTTCTAAACAATTTATGTCACGCCACTATTCTCAGTGACGGGTCCCTTGATCGAATTGACAAATAATATTGCTTAAAGCGGTTACAGAATACATTTTTAGCCAAGCAAAGAAATCAAAAATAAAAATCACATTTGTGCTTCCATGCGTGACTCACACTCTGACACCGTGCTCCTCTTTTATTTCTATTTTACCATGTTTAGCTTATTGGCTCCTCTTTTGGTCTCACGTTTTGGTCTGGCGCCATCTTTTGGACAAATTTGGAATTTCAGCTCTGCCAATTTATTCCTGTGAACAATCCATATTCTACCATTTGCACCATCTCTACCCCCATGTTACATGACAGATGAGAAAATGAGGCAAAACACACACACACAGTTCGCAGTTCACAGTTTTTCTATTGATTTTCCATGTAATTTTTCTTTTTCATAAATGTTAAAAAGTGAAAAATAAAGATATTTCAAACATTAAATAATTATTGTGTAAATAATGTAAATACAATACTAAATGTTATATATGATTATTCTTAAGCAAAATGGCATAAAACGCATTCATTCCAAATTGGGTCATTTTTGACCCACTTATGGAAGAGTGTAAGGTTTAGTCACTCATGCATCTAAGGGTTAAGACTTACGAGGGGGAGAGTTTCTGCTGCGGTCTGGAGGCGGGCCCCACCTTTAGATGGTAAGAAGGCTTTTTCCTTCTTAAACTGTGGCCTCCGCACCGTAGTGGTATTGTCTTTCCCGACCACAAATTTGAAACTTTAATTTATGTGGAGGTGGTTGATTCTTTGTGGGTTTTTTTTTTCTTTTCTTTATGGTTTAGTTTTGTGTAGTGTTAGGTCCAAGGACACTAGAGAAGGACGGCGGAGTTCGCGTAAAACAGAAAATTCCGCATAACCGTGTGAATGTTGTATAGTGTTAGAACTTCCGAGGTGAAATCTGGCGTTTAGTTGGTTTTTTTCTGTTGTAACTTCCGAGGTGGAATCTGGGGTTTGGTTTTATAGTGTTAGAACTTCCGAGGTGGAATCCGGGGTTTAGTTTGTTTTGTGTTGTAACTTCCGAGGTGGAATCCGGGGTTTATTTTTGTATAGTGTTATAACTTTACTTTTATGTTGTCATTTGTCAGTATTTCTGTGCTGTTGCGTTTGTGTATCGTCTTGTCATTTGTGCTGTTGTGCTTGTGTATCGTCTGTATTGTGGAGTGCCGGTGGTAGGGCGTTGGCACTGTTGCTTTAAGCAGAGCAGACATATTTAGGGCGTTGGCCCTTCACTGTCTGGTTGTAATATTGTTGAAGTTGTCTATACATAATTGTTACTGTTGTTGTTATTATTGTTACATATTATTAATAGTCCTAATTCGGATTAATTATGAAAATGGAAGGTGAATTTGATCGGGGGAAAAGATTGGTTTGATTTGAAAGCACTCCCGTTGGCAGATAAAAGTGTGCGAGCTCAACTGAGTGCTGTTGTTGCAATTCAAGTGGAAAATTCTCCGCCAAAAGAGCGCAATGAAAAACAAAAAGAAATGACTGATTAGATAAAGAACTTTTAAAGATCTGGCAACTTACCTACTGATGATCACAAATCTGCTGTGTGGCAATGTTACAAAAAACTGAAGCTAAATTGGTTATTAGACTGGAAGAATTGACTGCTGTTCTTATGTGTTTGTGCATGATGTCGGTGAAATTTTAATGTCAGTCTGTTGTCGTCCTTCTGTGTGTTTGTGCGTGCGTGTGAAGAAGTTGGGGATCCCCATGTGTGTGTTTATTTGAATGAGTGATTGGTACAGCATGGGGGGGAGAGACTGATGAGTGTGCATGCACTCCTCCCGGGGCGTGTGGCCTGGTCTCTGCGCAAGACCTCCTCCTCACGGCAGTTTATTGCTGACATTGTTTAAAGTTTTTTGATCCTCTCATACCTACAGCCACCACTCTTCCCCCAACTCTGACATAAGCATGTGTATCATCTGTGTTTGTTTTTACATGGTTTATGGATGTTGTTGTGTTCCTTGCATTCAGTCTTTGTGTAACCGACTGATTACTACTGTAATTGAGACCCGCAATTTAGATTGACCTGCCGCCTATCAGATGATCCAATATTCCCGTGTTCATGACGCACTTTGTTAGTTTGTCCTTGCCTTTTGGTTGACCTCTGTCGAGGTCAAAAGGGCGACTGAAGAGGGAGCAACAGCAATGTTTAAATACTCTTATTAATTTATGCACGCATAGTTATTCATTCAGCACACTGACACAGCACACACAGCTTGGTAACTTTTCCATTACACATAAGGCAGAGCTCATAAACGCCATGACACATTGACACAAAACATTCAGTAGATAAGACATTCTTATTAGGATATGTTTTTCCTTCTTTTCCCCTCCCTTTTCTTCCCTTCCGTATTCCTGCTTGCAGACAGTATGAAACCTTCTGATCTGGAATCTGACCTTGTTGTTTTCATCTGCTGAAGTGCATTGTGTACTGAGTGCCGTGAGACAACCCAAGATCTTGCAAATAAAGAACCAACTATTACTCCACATCTTTGTTTTCCTTTCTCAACGACGGACATCTTCAACAAAACGCAACAGGGTCAATACACATCTTCATGTTTAAACATTCCCTGTGGTGTCCCCCGGGCGTCGGTTTTGAGCCCCAAGTGGTTTAACTTTATATCAATTACCTATGTAATTCAAATTTTTTAAAAATTGTATTTTTTGCTGACGATACAAATATGTTTTGCTCAGGGGAAAATCTGGAGGAAATTTTAAATTTGATGAATACGGAAATGAAAAAAGTGAAAACATGGTTTGATTCCAATAAATTAACACTAAACTAAATTCATGATTTTCAGTAATCGTCGCAAACCAACTGATGTTCAAATACAAATAGATGGAGCCATAATTGAAAGAATCCAAAAAATTTAATTTCTTGGTGTAATTATAGATGAACACATAGTGCATTGGAAAGAACATATTAAATACAGTCAAACCTCGGTTTTCGAACGTCTCGGTTCTCGAACAAATTGTAATTCGAACAAAAAATTCGAGATTTTTTTGCTTCGGTTGTCGAACAAAATTCGGAGGTTGAACCTTGCGAGATGAGCCGAAAGGACCTGAGAAAACCCGAACGCGCGGCCTGGATGCCGACTGACTCCGTTCGTTATTGTATTTTCGTTATTTTATTCAACAAAATCCAACACCAAGAACAGACATGAACGAGCAACAACAGGCTAAACGATAGGTATGCTAGTGTGACATAAACACAAACGAAGAGCTGAGAACGGTCCTGACGTAACATTCAGAGTTATTCAAATAACTATTACATAAATAACACGTTTATAAAACCATCTGTGTCACTCCAATTCATTAAATCCATCGATCGTCCTTTATGTCAACAATGGGTGCGCGCCGCTGACGGCGCTTGCACTTCAAAATATTCCACAGGCCTATATAACGATGTATATAAAGTATATATCAAATAACTATTATATAAGCTCAGGCGTGCATGTGCTCCTCAGGCAGTCCTGTCTACATTCTACCGTGGCACCATTGAGAGCGTCCTCACCAGTTACATCGCTGTCTGGGGTGGTAACTGCACTGAACAGAACTTGAAGGCCCTGCAGCGCATAGTGAATACAGCTGGTAAGATTATTGGTGCTTCGCTCCCCTCCCTGAAGGACATTTACACTTCCCATCTCGCCCGCAAGGCAACCTCGATTGGGAGAGATGTGAGTCACCCGGCTCACTCTTTGTTTGACCTTCTGCCCTCTGGGAAGAGGTACAGGAGCCTGCGCTCCCGCACCACCAGACTCGCCAACAGCTTCTTTCTCCAGGCTGTTAGGACCCTGAACTCGCTACCCCCTTCTGCGTAGCGTGCGGCACTGTTGCGCTATTTTCGGGAATGTCTGCTGTACGCGCACTTGCTCCTTTTTTTTCTGCTCCTCCTATTTATTTATTTATGTATTTATTGTTGTGTTATTTATTCATTATTTATTCAGCACGCTTTTGTTATACTTGTTTGTCTGTTGTGAGCCATGTCTTGTCACCGTGGGATAGGGGGGAACGAAATTTCGGTTTCTTTGTATGTCTTTGGCATGTGGAGAAATTGACAATAAAGCTGACTTTGACTTTGACTTTGATAATTAAACCTCAACATATTTGTTTTATTTCTAAAAAAAAAAAAAAAACGTGACTTTATGTTGTGTCATGTATAGACCCAGAAGCAGACATGACACAAAATTTGAAAAGTAAGTCTTTATAAAGTATCAACAGAAAGCAGGGCTGGGCACTCAAGAAAACGAGACATTCCACCTGGAAGAAAGCTCGACGCCCTGACAACTTCTCACAGAATAATCCAAACTAATATACTGTAAGACAGCGTGTTAGAGATTCGCTCACTCCAACTTATTTTGCAAGAACCACACGGGAGACAAGTAAGTCCTTTTAGACATCTGCAGGTGGAGAGTCCATTCGTCGCTGTGTGTGCAGCGATGATCGAATGGAGGTCTGAAACTCTCCCTCCTGTAAGGGCATATATATTAGGAGAAGCAGAGTGGGGGTGAGAGTGGACAGCTTTGGTGAACCCCCTGCCTCTGGTCAAATCTGAGCAGGGGGTGTTTTACGATGTTGTGGGAAACAGAACAACTTTGATTGCTTCCTCTGCAGCTGGTCAATCAAGCAGAGGAAGCAACCACTTTATTTTACTGCGTTGTGAGAGCAAGACAAGATTGGTTAATCATTATAGTCTACATTCCAACATAATCCTACGATAAAGATAACCTGGAAAACCCTAACACAGCGGTCCCCAACCTTTTTAGCACCAAAGACCGGATAATAATAATAAGTGATGGATAGGGGTAGGACATGATAAGCCTAGGCTTCTTCCTACTCCTTTTTGAACAGTGATATCTATTGTTTGTTCTTTGGTTTTTTTGTTTGTTTTTTATTGTTTTTATTCTTTAAATCATGTTCGAAATAAAGATTCATTCATTCATGTCAGACAATATTTTCATTGACCGATCTTTGAGGTGTGGCGAATACATACAACAAAATAAAATGACACAACTGGCATAAAAACAATGACATAACAGGACAAAGCATATAAGGGAAACGCATTAGCATTACTTGGCTATTAGTGTTACTCCACTGCTGCACCTCATTAATAAATCCACACAAACGGAATTTATACAGTTGAACCAAACCGTTTGATTCGATTTCAAAAGCCATTCCACCCCTAGTTTATTTGCATGTGAGTTCCTATACTCGGTGGCAAAAGCGAGTTCAGTGTTTACCATCGCGGTCTGACGACGTGCCGTGGTAACTCGCACGAGCTTTGCCCTAACCTCGAGCTGGTCGATGGATTAACGAGCGGGTTCATTGTCTCCTCCAGGACTCCTCCGACTTTAGAAAGAGAAGAATGAACTATGAAATGAACAAGTTCATAAAAAAATATGAGAACTGAACTGGACTGAAGAAATTGGCTTAGAAAATGAACTTCCTGAATACTGTCTAATGACTTAGCATCTTAGCATCATAGCATGTTAACATTAATTGACTTATTGCGTTATTGTAGATACCATTTAGAAAGATGAAGGCTTGTGCTTCGTCATAACAAGTCAATGATGAAGGCCAATGAGCTTCCCCTCTCTTCTTCACATTCCTCTTGGCAACTGACCCGTGTCGGACATTTGAAGCGTATTCGTCCATGCTTGTCTGGCGGGATTATCCCAACTGGCGCCCCGCCTCCTCTGCTGGTTGTGTTGTCCCCTGGAAGCAGGATTGCAGCCAAGTGGGGTGGTGTTTCTGTCAACTGGGGGATGGCGGTGACGTAATATTGATTTTACTGCCCCTATGGGTGATTTGAAGAAGTGATGTTGCTAATAAGATAAATCAAAACACTTCACATGACATTCACACCACTTTGTTGGACACAACACACACACACACACACACACACACGCACACGCACACACACACACACACACACACACACACACACACACACACACACACACACACACACACACACACACACACACACACACACTAGTAGTGAACACAGTCAACTGTCTCTCAACACTATTTTCTTCTACAGCACAAAAAAAACAGCTGCAGCTGTATCAAAGTACTGTACAGTGCATAAGATCATTCATGATAAATGAAGAATTACCTTTTTTGCCACCACAGAATAATCACAAAGAAGTAAAACAAAGGCTTTATTAAACAATAAAAAATATGACAATAAAATGAATGGACAATCGTTCTTTTTTTTAAATAGAATCAACACATTTTATTTCTAAAATTTACATTGTGTACAGCAGCATACTTCATTTTCTTGTCTAAGCATAGTTAAATTACTTAAAAAATCTCTAATGCAGTGGTTCTTAACCTTGTTGGAGGTACCGAACCCCACCAGTTACATATGCACATTCACCGAACCCCTCTTTAGTGAAAAAAGCAACACATTTTTTTCAAACACACCAATGTTCTTTTCACTGGTGCACAAAATGAGCCGTGCATGAACATCACCTTGTTCAAAGAACAAAACCGACACAATGCATGAACTCAAATCAAATTACATACCTGCAAATCAGTGCGACTTCTGCTGTTGCCTTTATGATACCAGTTCAGATATGCGTCATCATGAATTTACACAATAAATCAGGTGTGTTTGGACCTCCGCAATGGAGGCTCTGTCTGTTAAGGATCGGACAGTACAGCCAAGTGCGTAGCGACGGACTTTATTGGAAGGGGATGATGGGAACAGCTGGCGCTGGAGCGGCGATCGGGCTGGAGAGGACAAACAATTCTGCGGGGTTTTCAAATAGTCAAGCGAGTCAAGTTTCTCCGGGACTGATGAGCGAAGCAGCATCAAGGGACAGACTGGCACTCGGGTCTGCGCTGGCGGCGCTGATATAGCGCTGTCCATGAACCCGTGGCAGGTGACGGTGAGTCCACTGACAGGGGGGCATGGTCCCGTCGCAGGTGGCACCAGCACGTGACAGAACCCCCCCCACAAGGGACGGCTCCCGACGTCCCCAGGAACCGAAAACAAAAAAAAAAAAAAAAGGGAAGGCAATACCCCGGGCGGCCAGGTGGAGGGGTCAGCACACCGCTGAAACGTCTGACACCTCGCCAGACGCAGGATCGACGGACGCGGGGGCAGAAGACCCCGGTACTGGTGGGCAAGACCTCCCCGGACCCTCACCCCGGGTCCCCTCGTCCCTCCTCGGGCGCCCGCGCCGAGGACCCGGTTGGTCCGGATGACAGCGATGGAACTCCGTGATGAGCGAACGGTCGAGTATCCAGCGGCTCGGAACCCAGGAGCGGTGCGCGTCGTCATAACCCTCCCAATCCACGAGGTATTGTAGGCCCCGACCACGCCGCTGCGATCGGAGCAGGGAGCGGACAGCGTAAGCCGGGCCCCCATCGACGAGCTGGGGCGGCGGCGGCGGAACGGGCGCCGGCGCCAACGCGCTCTCATGGATGGGCCGCACACGGGACACGTGGAACGTGGGATGAACCTTCATGGAGTCTGGAAGGAGCAGACGGACTGCGGCCGGGCCAATCACCTTCTGGATAGGGAACGGTCCAACAAAGCGGGGCGCCAGTTTGCGGGATCCCGCTCGCAGCGGCAAATCCCGCGTCGAGAGCCACACACGCTGCCCCACTCTGTACTCCGGAGCCGGCGTCCGGTGCTTGTTCGCCTGGCGGGCGTAGCCTGAAACAGAGCGGAGAAGAGTGACCCAGCCCCTCGCCCAGGCACGATGACAACGGCGGACACAAGCCTGGGCCGACGGGCACGCCGCACCACGCTCCTGGTGGGCGAACAAGGGTGGTTGGTACCCGAAGACGCAGTGGAAAGGCGAAAGTCCCGTGGCCGAGCTGGGAAGGGAATTGTGAGCATACTCTACCCAGGGAAGCTGTTGGACCCACCCGCGCTGGTCCCCGGCGGCCATGCATCGGAGAGACCTGCCCAGTTCCTGGTTCAGGCGCTCCGCTTGACCGTTGGACTGAGGGTGAAACCCCGAGGAGAGGCTGGCCGTGGCGCCGAGGAGTCGGCAGAACTCCGTCCAGAAGGTGGAAGCGAATTGAGGTCCTCGGTCTGACACGATGTCTTGTGGGAGACCGTGGTGACGAAACACCTCTCGCACCATGATGGACGCCGTCTGCTTCGCAGATGGGAGCTTAGGCAGAGGGATGAAATGCGTCATCTTGCTAAAACGGTCTACCACCGTGAGGACCACCGTGTTTCCCTCTGAGGGGGGGAGGCCCGTGACAAAGTCGATTGACAGGTGAGACCAGGGACGCTGGGGAACCGGCAAGGGTTGAAGCAGCCCGGCCGGAGGACGAGTAGACGTCTTGTAGCGGTTACAGATTGAGCAGGCTCTGACGTAATCGCTGGTGTCCACTTGCCAGGTGGGCCACCAGAAACGCTGTGCCACCACGTACCTCGTGCGTGCAGCGCCGGGATGACAGGCCAGGCGTGAGTCGTGCGCCCATTGCAGCACGGCCGATCACAGGCCTTCAGGGACGAACAGGCGACCCTCCGGGCAGTTGCTGGGGCCGGGTTGATCGCGTGATGCGGCTTCCACTTGGCGTTCGATCTCCCATGTAAGAGCCGCCACCCGAACCGAGCTCGGGAGGATAGTGGGAGGCGGACCCTGTCCCTCCTCCCCACCAGGAAACAAACGCGACAGGGCGTCCGCCTTCGCGTTACGGGAACCCGGTCTGTAGGAAAGAGAGAACTCAAACCGGTCAAAGAACAGAGCCCACCGTGCTTGTCTCGCGTTCAGTCTCTTGGCCGATCTCAGATACTCCAAGTTGCGGTGGTCGGTCCAGACAATGAACGGAGTGGTAGCGCCCTCCAGCCAATGCCGCCACTCAACCAAAGCCAACTTGACGGCGAGGAGCTCCCGATTACCGATGTCATAGTTCCGTTCTGAGGCTGACAAACGGCGAGAAAAGAAGGCGCACGGGTGGAGACGATCGTCTTGTCGGCTACGTTGAGACAACACCGCCCCGACACCCACGTTCGAGGCGTCCACTTCGACCACGAAATGTCTGTCGGGATCGGGAACTCTGAGGATGGGAGCGGACGTGAACCTCCTCTTAAGCTCCTGAAATGCCTGTTCCGCCCGTTCTGTCCATTTGTATGGGGAGGCGGGGCTGGTAAGGGCGGTGAGTGGCGCGGCCGCCGTGCTGTATCCACGGATAAAACGGCGATAAAAGTTCGCGAAACCTAAGAATTGTTGCAGCCGCTTGCGTGTCTCGGGAACAGGCCATGACGTGACCGCCTCCACCTTCCCAGGGTCCATTTCGATGGATCCCTGACGCACCACGTAGCCGAGGAATTTGACAGAGGAGGCGTGGAAATCGCACTTCTCTGCCTTCACGTAGAGCGAATTCTCTAGGAGGCGTCGCAGCACCGCCCGAACATGCTTGATGTGCTCAGGAAGCGAGCGGGAGAAGATGAGGATGTCGTCCAAATAAACGAACACAAATTTATCCAGCTTGTCTCGTAACACGTCATTTATCAGGGACTGGAAAACTGCTGGGGCGTTGGTGAGCCCAAACGGAACCACCAAGTACTCGTAGTGTCCGCTCGGGGTGTTGAAAGCCGTCTTCCACTCGTCTCCCTCCCGGATGCGGATCAGGTGGTAGGCGTTGCGAAGATCCAGCTTTGTGAAGATGGTGGCACCCTGAAGGCTCTCAAAGGCGGAAGAAAGAAGAGGCAGAGGGTATCGGTTCTTTACAGTGATCTCGTTTATTCCCCGGTAGTCGATACACGGGCGGAGCGTGCCCTCCTTCTTCTTCACGAAGAAAAACCCCGCTCCCGCAGGTGAAGAGGACGGCCGTATGATACCGGCTGCCAGGGACTCCCGGATGTATTCCTCCATAGCCCGGCGCTCAGGAGCGGATAGGGAGTAGACGCGTCCCTTGGGAGGGAAGGTGCCGGGCAACAGGTCGATGGCGCAATCGTAGGACCGGTGTGGAGGAAGAGAAGCGGCCCTGGCTTTACTAAAAACCTCCTTGAGTTCGTGATAAAATGCTGGGACATTGGAGATGTCGGTACTGTACCTGGGCGGGGCTCTGCCGAGTGGGCTGGTGGCCGCCTTCAGGCACACTCGATGGCAGCGTTCGCTCCACTGCCGAACAACCCCCACCTCCCAGTCCAGCACCGGGTTGTGTTGCCGCAACCAAGGGTGCCCCAGTATGAGCCGCTGTCCTGGGAGGGAAAGAAGAAAAAACTGGATGGTCTCGTGGTGATTGCCGGAGAGCAGTACCTTAACCGGTTCCGTCACGAAAGCCACCTCGCCAATCAGACGGCCATCAATGGCACGCGCGGGAATGGACGGGCTCAGAGGGAGGAAGCCGACACCCCACTGACGCGCCAGGCTAATGTCCATGATGTTCCCCTCCGCGCCGGAATCCACCAAGGCCGCCACGTTCTGGTCGCCCGCCGCAAGCTGCACACGTGCCTGTAGCGTGAGCGTGCTGGGACTGGGAGAGCCGGTCCTGGTCGAGCTCACGTGGATCCCCCGACGCCGCGTGAGCTCCGGCCTTTTAACGGGCACCCCGCCACCCGATGACCCCCTTCCCCACAGTAAAAACACAAGCCCAGTGAGAGGCGTCGACGGTGCTCCTCCGAGGGAACCCGAGCCCCTCCCAGATCCATGGGCTCGGCGGGTGGTGTGGTTGACGGGTCCCCAGCAGACGGAGGAATGTGGCCACGCGGATTCCGCGGGGAGCTCCTCTCCCGATCGCGGCGCCGCGTCCGGATCCGCCGGTCTACTCGGGCCGCCAAGTCCATCGCGCCCTTCAGGGTTCGCGGGCGATCGTAAGACACCAGTTCGTCTTTCATATACACAGCGAGGCCGTTTAGGAATGTGCTAACGAGCGCTGGCGCGTTCCATCCGCTGCGGCCGGCCAATGTCTGGAACTTAAGGGCGTACTCCGCGACCGATCGGCTACCTTGACGCAGCGTCGCCAGTTCCTCGGCGGCGTCTTCGGCGGCGGATCCCAGGTCGAACAGGCAGAGCAATTCCTCTGCGAAGGCGTCGAAGGAATCGCATGCCGGGGCCATCCTTTCATACTCTGCCAGACCCCATAGCCGCGCCTCGCCCGTGAGGTGGGTTAGAACGAACCCGACCTTGGCTGATTCCGACGCAAACGTGACGGGCTGGAGGCTGAACATTATGCGACAGTTGGTCACAAACGCCCTCACGTGCTTGGGATCGCCGTTGAACTTTTCGATGTTGCCGAGGCGGGGCTCCGGGACGTCCACGAGCCTCCTGGCCTCGGCAGACGGGCGGTGCGGGGGTGCCGTGACAGCCGGGGACGCAGCCACCGACAGTCTCTGGAGGGCTTGGGCCATCTCCTGCTGCTGCAGCTGTTGTTGCTGACCAACCTCGATCAGGTGCCGGATGTCGGCGGACAGGCTGCTGATGGCGGTCTCGGCTCGCTCCAGTCGGCTCAATGCCGTCGCGTCGTTCGCTGGCTGCATAGCGTTGGCCAGTCTGTACTGTTAAGGATCGGACAGTACAGCCAAGTGCGTAGCGACGGACTTTATTGGAAGGGGATGATGGGAACAGCTGGCGCTGTTCAGATATACGTCATCTGATGGCGCTTATACGTCATCTGATGGCGCCGCGGATGGCTGCCACGGTGAGTCGCTCTCTGTTTCTTTGTCTTATTTTGTGTGTTTTCTGTGTCTTCTGCTGTCCATCCCGGATCACTTTTACTAGAGAAGCACTGTTAAACATCGGTCAGTCTTCTTCTGGTATTTTCTCTCCTGTTCTCTCTGACTCAGACTGTTTGTCGGAGATTTTAGCCGGAGCGGCGGTGCTATACAAGCTAGCGCGACGGCGGCGACGCGGAAAACGAGCGGGAGCCCTCGTAAATCTGAGGCAGAGAGGGTTCCGTTCTGCCCTACCGTCAATTCATCTGGCGAATGTCCGCTCCCTGGCGAACAAGATGGACGAACTGCTGCTCCTCACTTCAAGGAACATGGACTTCAGCAGATCCGCCGCGCTGTGTTTTGTTGAGACGTGGCTTAGCGAACGAACCCCCCACCACGCCATGGAGTTAGCTGGGTTTCGGCTAACGCGTGCAGATCGCAGCGCGGAGCTCTCCGGAAAATCAAAGGGAGGTGGTCTCTGTTTCTACATTAATGAACATTGGTGTACCGATGTCATGGTGTTGAAAGAGTTTTGCAGCCCTCTCCTAGAAACACTTTTCATAAACTGCCGGCCGTTCTACTCACCACGGGAGTTCTCCTCGATCGTCATGGCGGCTGTTTACATCCCACCACATGCACGTGCGAGTGAAGCCACGCAGATGCTGGCTGACCAGGTGACAGACATGGAGAAACTTCTACCAAATTCACTAATCATTGTTCTGGGTGATCTTAACAGGGCGAACCTCGCACACGAACTCCCCAGATACAGACAGCACATAACGTGTCCCACCAGAGGGGCACAGACACTGGACCACTGCTACACCGTGATTAAGGATGCATACCACTCTGTGGCTCGTGCAGCTTTAGGACTCTCGGACCACTGTCTAGTTCATCTGATCCCTGCCTACAGACAGAAACTAAAAACTTCTAAGCCTGTGGTGAGGACTGTCAGGAAGTGGACAGTGGAGTCAAGGCAGGACCTCCAAGCCTGCTTTGACTGCACCGATTGGAGTGTTTTTGAAGCTGCAAATTCAGACTTGCATGAACTCACTGACACTGTCACATCATACATCAGTTTTTGTGAGGATCTGTGTGTGCAGACTAAGGCCTTCTGCACGTACAACAACGACAAACCTTGGTTTACACCGAACCTTAGGAGGCTGCGCAAAGTCAAGGAGGAGGCCTACAGGAGCGGCGACCGGGACCTGTTCAAGCAGACCAGAAACACACTGAACCGAGAGGTCAGGAAAGCCAGGAGGTGTTACGGGGAGAGCCTGGAGAGACACCTCTCTGCCAATCCTGATCCCTCAACAGTGTGGAAAGGCCTGCAGAGCATCACGGGCTTCAATAAACGAACCCCCCGTCCTGTGGAGAGCCCAAGGCTCGCTGACCAGCTAAACAGGTTCTACTGCAGGTTTGATTGGTCCTCCCACACAACGGGACCTCCTGCAGCACAATCCACACAATCCACATACTCACCTCCCCCCACAACTGCTCTGTCCACACCTCCATCACCGTGGTCACCGACTCTCTCTCTTGCAGAGGCCGCGCCCGCACTCCAGATTCGCGAGGAGGAAGTGCGCCAGATGTTCCGGAGACAAAAGATCAGGAAGGCACCGGGCCCAGACGGCGTGTCACCTTCCTGCTTGAAAGTCTGCGCTGAGCAGCTGGCGCCCACCTTTGCACGGATCTTCAACCGTTCCCTGGAGCTGTGTGAGGTGCCCTCATGCTTCAAGAGCTCCACCATCGTTCCAGTGGCCAAGAAGCCCGCCATCACAGGTATGAATGACTATAGACCTGTTGCACTGACATCTGTGGTCATGAAATCTTTCGAGAGGTTAGTACTGAACCACCTGAAGGATGTCACGGGCCCCCTGCTGGACCCCCTCCAGTTTGCCTACCGGGCAAACAGGTCGGTGGATGACGCGGTCAACATGGGACTGCACTACATCCTGTAACACCTGGACACCCCAGGAAAGTACGCCAGGATCCTGTTTGTGGACTTCAGCTTGGCGTTCAACACCATCGCTCCTGACATCCTCCAACAGAAGCTCATCCAGCTTGCGGTGCCTGCCTCCACCTGTCAGTGGATCACCAGCTTCCTGACCAACAGGAGACAGCGTGTGAGGCTGGGGAGCATCACATCTGACACCCTGACCACCAACACTGGAGCCCCTCAGGGATGCGTCGTCTCCCCACTGCTCTTCTCCCTCTCCACCAACGATTTCTCCGCAAGTGACTCTTCCGTGAAGCTCCTGAAGTATGCAGACGACACCACTCTCATCGGACTGATCCAGAACGGTGATGAGACTGCGTACAGACAGGAGGTGGAGCGGCTGGTCCACTGGTGCAGCCAAAACCACCTTGACCTGAACCCGCTCAAGACCGTGGAGATGACAGTGGACTTCAGGCGAGGCCCTTCACCACTTTCACCCCTCACTATCCGCAGGAATACTATTCTCTCATCAGACACCTTCAAGTTCCTGGGAACCACAATCTCTCGGGACCTGAAATGGACCGGCCACATAGACTCTGTCCGGAAGAAGGCCCAGCAGAGGCTGTACTTCCTGAGACAGCTCAAGAAGTTCAACCTGCCACGGGAGCTGCTGAAGACCTTCTACACTGCCATCATCCAGTCTGTCCTCTGCACCTCCATCACTGTCTGGTTTGGATCGGCCTCCAAACAAGACAAGCACAGACTGCAACAGACAATAAGGACTGCAGAAAAGATAATTGGAATCAACCTCCCATCTATCCAAGACTTGTACCTGTCCAGGACCAGGAAACGTGCAAGTAACATCTCAACAGACCCTTCGCACCCAGGTTGCAGCCTGTTTGAACTACTCCCCTCCGGACGCCGTTATAGAGCTCTGTACACTAAAACCAGCAGACACAGAGACAGCTTCTTCCCCCAGGCTGTCGCTCTGATGAACTCACACCACTCTTAGAGTCTCAGAGTCATTACTGTGCAATAACATCCCGCTTGCCACACCTTTTTTGTCTACACTGTTTGTACTATGTGTCCTCTCTGCATCCATTGCAGCCTGGTCATCCTAGAAGAGGGACCCTCCCATCTGTGGTCTCTTCTCAAGGTTTCTCATTTCCCCTAGCTGGAGTTTTGAGTTTTTTCCTTGCCCTCTTGGGAGTTTAAGATCAGGGGGTGTTTGAGAATATCTTTCGTTCTTCACATGTCCTGAGTGCTGTTGTTAGTCACCTAAATGTTGAACAGAGGCTGTGATTTACCGGAGTCAAATTCCTTGTTTGGCACGCTCAAACATGGCGAATAAAAAACTCTTGAATCTTGAATCTTGAATCTTGGAACGGCGATCGGGCTGGAGAGGACAAACGATTCTGCGGGGGTTTCAAATAGTCAAGCGAGTCAAGTTTCTCCGGGACTGATGAGCGAAGCAGCATCAAGGGACAGACTGGCACTCGGGTCTGCGCTGGCGGCGCTGATATAGCGCTGTCCATGAACCCGTGGCAGGTGACGGTGATTCCACTGACAGGGGGGCGTGGTCCCGTCGCAGGTGGCACCAGCACGTGACACTGTCGAACCCTTGAGACAAACTCACCGAACCCCTAGGGTTCTATCGAACCCAGGTTAAGAGCCACTGCTCTAATGTAATTTTGTCAAAATTTATGACAAATTATTCCTTTATTTGCTCTACATAGAGCTACCAGAAAACATAAGTATTTTTAGTTGAACTTTTAAGAATTCAAGCGTTTAACTTTTTCAGTGACACTAATTTAAAGTGAAAAAAAAACAACAACAAATCACTCCAGCAGTAGCCAGGCATTATGCATAGTTAACACATGCAATAAGAAAAACTGAGTGACTCCGCTTTTAGGAGCTGATCCAATTCTCTGCTGGATTGATTGATTGATTGATTGATTGATTGATTGATTGATTGATTTATTGAACTTTATTTATCCCACAGTGGGGAAAATTTCTTGTCACAGCAGCGTACAAGAGTGCAAGAATACAAGAAACAAGTGCCAAATGTAAAAATGGATAAATAACAGACAAACAAGGACAAAGACAAGTGCCACGAGTACCAGTAAAGACGAAACGGAAGGAAACCAACACATGATCAGGTGCCGCACATGTTGTACAGTCTGACAGCAGTGGGAATGAAGGACCTACGGAACCTCTCCTTCCTACACCATGGGTGTAACAGTCTCCTGCTGAAGGAGCTGCTCACGGACCGCACAATGTCATGGAGGGGGTGAGAGGTGTTGTCCATGATGGATTTCAGCTTAACTAACATCCTCCTCTCACCCACAAGCTCTATGGAGTCCAGAGGACAGCCCAGGACAGAGCTTGCTCTCCTGACCATTCAGTCTCCCTCTGTCCCGGTCCGTACTGCCCCCTCTCCAGCAGACCA